>NC_142787.1:29939697-30239697 GCF_988280905.1 Pimephales promelas
CGACCCGAAAAAAAAACGACAGTGTTACCCCTTACGTTTTTTTGCGTTTTTGGGCGAAAAATCAAGTTTCTCCAATCCTCTCAAAACTCTGGATTATGATAGAGGGCCGCGAGACTTTGCCCTGAGCGCAAAAATGGAGGCTCTAGACCCCTCCAGAGCTGAGATATCGAAACTCAAAATTTCGACCCGAAAAAAAAACGACAGTGTTACCCCTTACGTTTT
This sequence comes from Pimephales promelas, assembly GCF_988280905.1. Classification (NCBI taxonomy): domain Eukaryota; kingdom Metazoa; phylum Chordata; class Actinopteri; order Cypriniformes; family Leuciscidae; genus Pimephales; species Pimephales promelas. The sequence goes on from NC_142787.1 coordinate 29,939,920, forward strand.
TTTGCGTTTTCGGGCGAAAAATCAAGTTTCTCCAATCCTCTCAAAACTCTGGATTATGATAGAGGGCCGCGAGACCTTGCCCTGAGCGCAAAAATGGAGGCTCTAGACCCTTCCAGAGCTGAGATATCGAAACTCAAAATTTCGACCCGAAAAAAAAACAACAGTGTTACCCCTTACGTTTTTTTGCGTTTTCGGGCGAAAAATCAAGTTTCTCCAATCCTCTCAAAACTCTGGATTATGATAGAGGGCCGCGAGACTTTGCCCTGAGCGCAAAAATGGAGGCTCTAGACCCTTCCAGAGCTGAGATATCGAAACTCAAAATTTCGACCCGAAAAAAAAACGACAGTGTTACCCCTTACGTTTTTTTGCGTTTTCGGGCGAAAAATCAAGTTTCTCCAATCCTCTCAAAACTCTGGATTATGATAGAGGGCCGCGAGACCTTGCCCTGAGCGCAAAAATGGAGGCTCTAGACCCTTCCAGAGCTGAGATATCGAAACTCAAAATTTCGACCCGAAAAAAAAACGACAGTGTTACCCCCTTACGTTTTTTTGCGTTTTCGGGCGAAAAATCAAGTTTCTCCAATCCTCTCAAAACTCTGGATTATGATAGAGGGCCGCGAGACTTTGCCCTGAGCGCAAAAATGGAGGCTCTAGACCCTTCCAGAGCTGAGATATCGAAACTCAAAATTTCGACCCGAAAAAAAAACGACAGTGTTACCCCTTACGTTTTTTTGCGTTTTCGGGCGAAAAATCAAGTTTCTCCAATCCTCTCAAAACTCTGGATTATGATAGAGGGCCGCGAGACCTTGCCCTGAGCGCAAAAATGGAGGCTCTAGACCCTTCCAGAGCTGAGATATCGAAACTCAAAATTTCGACCCGAAAAAAAAAACGACAGTGTTACCCCTTACGTTTTTTTGCGTTTTCGGGCGAAAAATCAAGTTTCTCCAATCCTCTCAAAACTCTGGATTATGATAGAGGGCCGCGAGACTTTGCCCTGAGCGCAAAAATGGAGGCCCTAGACCCTTCCAGAGCTGAGATATCGAAACTCAAAATTTCGACCCGAAAAAAAAAACGACAGTGTTACCCCTTACGTTTTTTTGCGTTTTCGGGCGAAAAATCAAGTTTCTCCAATCCTCTCAAAACTCTGGATTATGATAGAGGGCCGCGAGACTTTGCCCTGAGCGCAAAAATGGAGGCTCTAGACCCCTCCAGAGCTGAGATATCGAAACTCAAAATTTCGACCCGAAAAAAAAACGACAGTGTTACCCCTTACGTTTTTTTGCGTTTTTGGGCGAAAAATCAAGTTTCTCCAATCCTCTCAAAACTCTGGATTATGATAGAGGGCCGCGAGACCTTGCCCTGAGCGCAAAAATGGAGGCTCTAGACCCTTCCAGAGCTGAGATATCGAAACTCAAAATTTCGACCCGAAAAAAAAAACGACAGTGTTACCCCTTACGTTTTTTTGCGTTTTCGGGCGAAAAATCAAGTTTCTCCAATCCTCTCAAAACTCTGGATTATGATAGAGGGCCGCGAGACTTTGCCCTGAGCGCAAAAATGGAGGCTCTAGACCCCTCCAGAGCTGAGATATCGAAACTCAAAATTTCGACCCGAAAAAAAAACGACAGTGTTACCCCTTACGTTTTTTTGCGTTTTCGGGCGAAAAATCAAGTTTCTCCAATCCTCTCAAAACTCTGGATTATGATAGAGGGCCGCGAGACCTTGCCCTGAGCGCAAAAATGGAGGCTCTAGACCCTTCCAGAGCTGAGATATCGAAACTCAAAATTTCGACCCGAAAAAAAAACGACAGTGTTACCCCTTACGTTTTTTTGCGTTTTCGGGCGAAAAATCAAGTTTCTCCAATCCTCTCAAAACTCTGGATTATGATAGAGGGCCGCGAGACTTTGCCCTGAGCGCAAAAATGGAGGCTCTAGACCCTTCCAGAGCTGAGATATCGAAACTCAAAATTTCGACCCGAAAAAAAAACGACAGTGTTACCCCTTACGTTTTTTTGCGTTTTCGGGCGAAAAATCAAGTTTCTCCAATCCTCTCAAAACTCTGGATTATGATAGAGGGCCGCGAGACCTTGCCCTGAGCGCAAAAATGGAGGCTCTAGACCCTTCCAGAGCTGAGATATCGAAACTCAAAATTTCGACCCGAAAAAAAAACGACAGTGTTACCCCTTACGTTTTTTTGCGTTTTCGGGCGAAAAATCAAGTTTCTCCAATCCTCTCAAAACTCTGGATTATGATAGAGGGCCGCGAGACCTTGCCCTGAGCGCAAAAATGGAGGCTCTAGACCCTTCCAGAGCTGAGATATCGAAACTCAAAATTTCGACCCGAAAAAAAAACGACAGTGTTACCCCTTACGTTTTTTTGCGTTTTCGGGCGAAAAATCAAGTTTCTCCAATCCTCTCAAAACTCTGGATTATGATAGAGGGCCGCGAGACTTTGCCCTGAGCGCAAAAATGGAGGCTCTAGACCCTTCCAGAGCTGAGATATCGAAACTCAAAATTTCGACCCGAAAAAAAAACGACAGTGTTACCCCTTACGTTTTTTTGCGTTTTCGGGCGAAAAATCAAGTTTCTCCAATCCTCTCAAAACTCTGGATTATGATAGAGGGCCGCGAGACCTTGCCCTGAGCGCAAAAATGGAGGCTCTAGACCCTTCCAGAGCTGAGATATCGAAACTCAAAATTTCAACCCGAAAAAAAAAACGACAGTGTTACCCCTTACGTTTTTTTGCGTTTTCGGGCGAAAAATCAAGTTTCTCCAATCCTCTCAAAACTCTGGATTATGATAGAGGGCCGCGAGACTTTGCCCTGAGCGCAAAAATGGAGGCTCTAGACCCTTCCAGAGCTGAGATATCGAAACTCAAAATTTCGACCCGAAAAAAAAAACGACAGTGTTACCCCTTACGTTTTTTTGCGTTTTCGGGCGAAAAATCAAGTTTCTCCAATCCTCTCAAAACTCTGGATTATGATAGAGGGCCGCGAGACTTTGCCCTGAGCGCAAAAATGGAGGCTCTAGACCCCTCCAGAGCTGAGATATCGAAACTCAAAATTTCGACCCGAAAAAAAAACGACAGTGTTACCCCTTACGTTTTTTTGCGTTTTCGGGCGAAAAATCAAGTTTCTCCAATCCTCTCAAAACTCTGGATTATGATAGAGGGCCGCGAGACCTTGCCCTGAGCGCAAAAATGGAGGCTCTAGACCCTTCCAGAGCTGAGATATCGAAACTCAAAATTTCGACCCGAAAAAAAAACGACAGTGTTACCCCTTACGTTTTTTTGCGTTTTCGGGCGAAAAATCAAGTTTCTCCAATCCTCTCAAAACTCTGGATTATGATAGAGGGCCGCGAGACTTTGCCCTGAGCGCAAAAATGGAGGCTCTAGACCCTTCCAGAGCTGAGATATCGAACCTCAAAATTTCGACCCGAAAAAAAAACGACAGTGTTACCCCTTACGTTTTTTTGCGTTTTCGGGCGAAAAATCAAGTTTCTCCAATCCTCTCAAAACTCTGGATTATGATAGAGGGCCGCGAGACTTTGCCCTGAGCGCAAAAATGGAGGCTCTAGACCCTTCCAGAGCTGAGATATCGAACCTCAAAATTTCGACCCGAAAAAAAAACGACAGTGTTACCCCTTACGTTTTTTTGCGTTTTCGGGCGAAAAATCAAGTTTCTCCAATCCTCTCAAAACTCTGGATTATGATAGAGGGCCGCGAGACCTTGCCCTGAGCGCAAAAATGGAGGCTCTAGACCCCTCCAGAGCTGAGATATCGAAACTCAAAATTTCGACCCGAAAAAAAAACGACAGTGTTACCCCTTACGTTTTTTTGCGTTTTTGGGCGAAAAATCAAGTTTCTCCAATCCTCTCAAAACTCTGGATTATGATAGAGGGCCGCGAGACTTTGCCCTGAGCGCAAAAATGGAGGCTCTAGACCCTTCCAGAGCTGAGATATCGAAACTCAAAATTTCGACCCAAAAAAAAAACGACAGTGTTACCCCTTACGTTTTTTTGCGTTTTCGGGCGAAAAATCAAGTTTCTCCAATCCTCTCAAAACTCTGGATTATGATAGAGGGCCGCGAGACCTTGCCCTGAGCGCAAAAATGGAGGCTCTAGACCCTTCCAGAGCTGAGATATCGAAACTCAAAATTTCGACCCGAAAAAAAAACGACAGTGTTACCCCTTACGTTTTTTTGCGTTTTCGGGCGAAAAATCAAGTTTCTCCAATCCTCTCAAAACTCTGGATTATGATAGAGGGCCGCGAGACCTTGCCCTGAGCGCAAAAATGGAGGCTCTAGACCCTTCCAGAGCTGAGATATCGAAACTCAAAATTTCGACCCGAAAAAAAAACGACAGTGTTACCCCTTACGTTTTTTTGCGTTTTCGGGCGAAAAATCAAGTTTCTCCAATCCTCTCAAAACTCTGGATTATGATAGAGGGCCGCGAGACCTTGCCCTGAGCGCAAAAATGGAGGCTCTAGACCCTTCCAGAGCTGAGATATCTAAACTCAAAATTTCGACCCGAAAAAAAAACGACAGTGTTACCCCTTACGTTTTTTTGCGTTTTCGGGCGAAAAATCAAGTTTCTCCAATCCTCTCAAAACTCTGGATTATGATAGAGGGCCGCGAGACCTTGCCCTGAGCGCAAAAATGGAGGCTCTAGACCCTTCCAGAGCTGAGATATCGAAACTCAAAATTTCGACCCGAAAAAAAAAACGACAGTGTTACCCCTTACGTTTTTTTGCGTTTTCGGGCGAAAAATCAAGTTTCTCCAATCCTCTCAAAACTCTGGATTATGATAGAGGGCCGCGAGACTTTGCCCTGAGCGCAAAAATGGAGGCTCTAGACCCTTCCAGAGCTGAGATATCGAAACTCAAAATTTCGACCCGAAAAAAAAAACGACAGTGTTACCCCTTACGTTTTTTTGCGTTTTCGGGCGAAAAATCAAGTTTCTCCAATCCTCTCAAAACTCTGGATTATGATAGAGGGCCGCGAGACTTTGCCCTGAGCGCAAAAATGGAGGCTCTAGACCCCTCCAGAGCTGAGATATCGAAACTCAAAATTTCGACCCGAAAAAAAAAACGACAGTGTTACCCCTTACGTTTTTTTGCGTTTTCGGGCGAAAAATCAAGTTTCTCCAATCCTCTCAAAACTCTGGATTATGATAGAGGGCCGCGAGACCTTGCCCTGAGCGCAAAAATGGAGGCTCTAGACCCTTCCAGAGCTGAGATATCGAAACTCAAAATTTCGACCCGAAAAAAAAACGACAGTGTTACCCCTTACGTTTTTTTGCGTTTTCGGGCGAAAAATCAAGTTTCTCCAATCCTCTCAAAACTCTGGATTATGATAGAGGGCCGCGAGACTTTGCCCTGAGCGCAAAAATGGAGGCTCTAGACCCTTCCAGAGCTGAGATATCGAACCTCAAAATTTCGACCCGAAAAAAAAACGACAGTGTTACCCCTTACGTTTTTTTGCGTTTTCGGGCGAAAAATCAAGTTTCTCCAATCCTCTCAAAACTCTGGATTATGATAGAGGGCCGCGAGACTTTGCCCTGAGCGCAAAAATGGAGGCTCTAGACCCTTCCAGAGCTGAGATATCGAACCTCAAAATTTCGACCCGAAAAAAAAACGACAGTGTTACCCCTTACGTTTTTTTGCGTTTTCGGGCGAAAAATCAAGTTTCTCCAATCCTCTCAAAACTCTGGATTATGATAGAGGGCCGCGAGACCTTGCCCTGAGCGCAAAAATGGAGGCTCTAGACCCCTCCAGAGCTGAGATATCGAAACTCAAAATTTCGACCCGAAAAAAAAACGACAGTGTTACCCCTTACGTTTTTTTGCGTTTTTGGGCGAAAAATCAAGTTTCTCCAATCCTCTCAAAACTCTGGATTATGATAGAGGGCCGCGAGACTTTGCCCTGAGCGCAAAAATGGAGGCTCTAGACCCTTCCAGAGCTGAGATATCGAAACTCAAAATTTCGACCCGAAAAAAAAACGACAGTGTTACCCCTTACGTTTTTTTGCGTTTTCGGGCGAAAAATCAAGTTTCTCCAATCCTCTCAAAACTCTGGATTATGATAGAGGGCCGCGAGACCTTGCCCTGAGCGCAAAAATGGAGGCTCTAGACCCTTCCAGAGCTGAGATATCGAAACTCAAAATTTCGACCCGAAAAAAAAACGACAGTGTTACCCCTTACGTTTTTTTGCGTTTTCGGGCGAAAAATCAAGTTTCTCCAATCCTCTCAAAACTCTGGATTATGATAGAGGGCCGCGAGACCTTGCCCTGAGCGCAAAAATGGAGGCTCTAGACCCTTCCAGAGCTGAGATATCGAAACTCAAAATTTCGACCCGAAAAAAAAACGACAGTGTTACCCCTTACGTTTTTTTGCGTTTTCGGGCGAAAAATCAAGTTTCTCCAATCCTCTCAAAACTCTGGATTATGATAAAGGGCCGCGAGACTTTGCCCTGAGCGCAAAAATGGAGGCTCTAGACCCTTCCAGAGCTGAGATATCGAAACTCAAAATTTCGACCCGAAAAAAAAACGACAGTGTTACCCCTTACGTTTTTTTGCGTTTTCGGGCGAAAAATCAAGTTTCTCCAATCCTCTCAAAACTCTGGATTATGATAGAGGGCCGCGAGACCTTGCCCTGAGCGCAAAAATGGAGGCTCTAGACCCTTCCAGAGCTGAGATATCGAAACTCAAAATTTCGACCCGAAAAAAAAAACGACAGTGTTACCCCTTACGTTTTTTTGCGTTTTCGGGCGAAAAATCAAGTTTCTCCAATCCTCTCAAAACTCTGGATTATGATAGAGGGCCGCGAGACTTTGCCCTGAGCGCAAAAATGGAGGCTCTAGACCCTTCCAGAGCTGAGATATCGAAACTCAAAATTTCGACCCGAAAAAAAAACGACAGTGTTACCCCTTACGTTTTTTTGCGTTTTCGGGCGAAAAATCAAGTTTCTCCAATCCTCTCAAAACTCTGGATTATGATAGAGGGCCGCGAGACTTTGCCCTGAGCGCAAAAATGGAGGCTCTAGACCCTTCCAGAGCTGAGATATCGAAACTCAAAATTTCGACCCGAAAAAAAAACGACAGTGTTACCCCTTACGTTTTTTTGCGTTTTCGGGCGAAAAATCAAGTTTCTCCAATCCTCTCAAAACTCTGGATTATGATAGAGGGCCGCGAGACTTTGCCCTGAGCTCAAAAATGGAGGCTCTAGACCCCTCCAGAGCTGAGATATCGAAACTCAAAATTTCGACCCGAAAAAAAAACGACAGTGTTACCCCTTACGTTTTTTTGCGTTTTCGGGCGAAAAATCAAGTTTCTCCAATCCTCTCAAAACTCTGGATTATGATAGAGGGCCGCGAGACTTTGCCCTGAGCGCAAAAATGGAGGCTCTAGACCCTTCCAGAGCTGAGATATCGAAACTCAAAATTTCGACCCGAAAAAAAAACGACAGTGTTACCCCTTACGTTTTTTTGCGTTTTCGGGCGAAAAATCAAGTTTCTCCAATCCTCTCAAAACTCTGGATTATGATAGAGGGCCGCGAGACTTTGCCCTGAGCTCAAAAATGGAGGCTCTAGACCCTTCCAGAGCTGAGATATCGAAACTCAAAATTTCGACCCGAAAAAAAAACGACAGTGTTACCCCTTACGTTTTTTTGCGTTTTCGGGCGAAAAATCAAGTTTCTCCAATCCTCTCAAAACTCTGGATTATGATAGAGGGCCGCGAGACTTTGCCCTGAGCGCAAAAATGGAGGCTCTAGACCCTTCCAGAGCTGAGATATCGAAACTCAAAATTTCGACCCGAAAAAAAAACGACAGTGTTACCCCTTACGTTTTTTTGCGTTTTCGGGCGAAAAATCAAGTTTCTCCAATCCTCTCAAAACTCTGGATTATGATAGAGGGCCGCGAGACTTTGCCCTGAGCGCAAAAATGGAGGCTCTAGACCCTTCCAGAGCTGAGATATCGAAACTCAAAATTTCGACCCGAAAAAAAAACGACAGTGTTACCCCTTACGTTTTTTTGCGTTTTCGGGCGAAAAATCAAGTTTCTCCAATCCTCTCAAAACTCTGGATTATGATAGAGGGCCGCGAGACTTTGCCCTGAGCGCAAAAATGGAGGCTCTAGACCCCTCCAGAGCTGAGATATCGAAACTCAAAATTTCGACCCGAAAAAAAAACGACAGTGTTACCCCTTACGTTTTTTTGCGTTTTCGGGCGAAAAATCAAGTTTCTCCAATCCTCTCAAAACTCTGGATTATGATAGAGGGCCGCGAGACTTTGCCCTGAGCTCAAAAATGGAGGCTCTAGACCCCTCCAGAGCTGAGATATCGAAACTCAAAATTTCGACCCGAAAAAAAAACGACAGTGTTACCCCTTACGTTTTTTTGCGTTTTCGGGCGAAAAATCAAGTTTCTCCAATCCTCTCAAAACTCTGGATTATGATAGAGGGCCGCGAGACCTTGCCCTGAGCGCAAAAATGGAGGCTCTAGACCCCTCCAGAGCTGAGATATCGAAACTCAAAATTTCGACCCGAAAAAAAAACGACAGTGTTACCCCTTACGTTTTTTTGCGTTTTCGGGCGAAAAATCAAGTTTCTCCAATCCTCTCAAAACTCTGGATTATGATAGAGGGCCGCGAGACTTTGCCCTGAGCTCAAAAATGGAGGCTCTAGACCCCTCCAGAGCTGAGATATCGAAACTCAAAATTTCGACCCGAAAAAAAAACGACAGTGTTACCCCTTACGTTTTTTTGCGTTTTCGGGCGAAAAATCAAGTTTCTCCAATCCTCTCAAAACTCTGGATTATGATAGAGGGCCGCGAGACCTTGCCCTGAGCGCAAAAATGGAGGCTCTAGACCCCTCCAGAGCTGAGATATCGAAACTCAAAATTTCGACCCGAAAAAAAAACGACAGTGTTACCCCTTACGTTTTTTTGCGTTTTTGGGCGAAAAATCAAGTTTCTCCAATCCTCTCAAAACTCTGGATTATGATAGAGGGCCGCGAGACTTTGCCCTGAGCGCAAAAATGGAGGCTCTAGACCCTTCCAGAGCTGAGATATCGAAACTCAAAATTTCGACCCAAAAAAAAAACGACAGTGTTACCCCTTACGTTTTTTTGCGTTTTCGGGCGAAAAATCAAGTTTCTCCAATCCTCTCAAAACTCTGGATTATGATAGAGGGCCGCGAGACCTTGCCCTGAGCGCAAAAATGGAGGCTCTAGACCCTTCCAGAGCTGAGATATCGAAACTCAAAATTTCGACCCGAAAAAAAAACGACAGTGTTACCCCTTACGTTTTTTTGCGTTTTCGGGCGAAAAATCAAGTTTCTCCAATCCTCTCAAAACTCTGGATTATGATAGAGGGCCGCGAGACCTTGCCCTGAGCGCAAAAATGGAGGCTCTAGACCCTTCCAGAGCTGAGATATCGAAACTCAAAATTTCGACCCGAAAAAAAAACGACAGTGTTACCCCTTACGTTTTTTTGCGTTTTCGGGCGAAAAATCAAGTTTCTCCAATCCTCTCAAAACTCTGGATTATGATAGAGGGCCGCGAGACCTTGCCCTGAGCGCAAAAATGGAGGCTCTAGACCCTTCCAGAGCTGAGATATCTAAACTCAAAATTTCGACCCGAAAAAAAAACGACAGTGTTACCCCTTACGTTTTTTTGCGTTTTCGGGCGAAAAATCAAGTTTCTCCAATCCTCTCAAAACTCTGGATTATGATAAAGGGCCGCGAGACTTTGCCCTGAGCGCAAAAATGGAGGCTCTAGACCCTTCCAGAGCTGAGATATCGAAACTCAAAATTTCGACCCGAAAAAAAAACGACAGTGTTACCCCTTACGTTTTTTTGCGTTTTCGGGCGAAAAATCAAGTTTCTCCAATCCTCTCAAAACTCTGGATTATGATAGAGGGCCGCGAGACCTTGCCCTGAGCGCAAAAATGGAGGCTCTAGACCCTTCCAGAGCTGAGATATCGAAACTCAAAATTTCGACCCGAAAAAAAAAACGACAGTGTTACCCCTTACGTTTTTTTGCGTTTTCGGGCGAAAAATCAAGTTTCTCCAATCCTCTCAAAACTCTGGATTATGATAGAGGGCCGCGAGACTTTGCCCTGAGCGCAAAAATGGAGGCTCTAGACCCTTCCAGAGCTGAGATATCGAAACTCAAAATTTCGACCCGAAAAAAAAAACGACAGTGTTACCCCTTACGTTTTTTTGCGTTTTCGGGCGAAAAATCAAGTTTCTCCAATCCTCTCAAAACTCTGGATTATGATAGAGGGCCGCGAGACCTTGCCCTGAGCGCAAAAATGGAGGCTCTAGACCCCTCCAGAGCTGAGATATCGAAACTCAAAATTTCGACCCGAAAAAAAAACGACAGTGTTACCCCTTACGTTTTTTTGCGTTTTTGGGCGAAAAATCAAGTTTCTCCAATCCTCTCAAAACTCTGGATTATGATAGAGGGCCGCGAGACTTTGCCCTGAGCGCAAAAATGGAGGCTCTAGACCCTTCCAGAGCTGAGATATCGAAACTCAAAATTTCGACCCGAAAAAAAAACGACAGTGTTACCCCTTACGTTTTTTTGCGTTTTCGGGCGAAAAATCAAGTTTCTCCAATCCTCTCAAAACTCTGGATTATGATAGAGGGCCGCGAGACTTTGCCCTGAGCGCAAAAATGGAGGCTCTAGACCCTTCCAGAGCTGAGATATCGAAACTCAAAATTTCGACCCGAAAAAAAAAACGACAGTGTTACCCCTTACGTTTTTTTGCGTTTTCGGGCGAAAAATCAAGTTTCTCCAATCCTCTCAAAACTCTGGATTATGATAGAGGGCCGCGAGACTTTGCCCTGAGCGCAAAAATGGAGGCTCTAGACCCTTCCAAAGCTGAGATATCGAAACTCAAAATTTCGACCCGAAAAAAAAACGACAGTGTTACCCCTTACGTTTTTTTGCGTTTTCGGGCGAAAAATCAAGTTTCTCCAATCCTCTCAAAACTCTGGATTATGATAGAGGGCCGCGAGACCTTGCCCTGAGCGCAAAAATGGAGGCTCTAGACCCTTCCAGAGCTGAGATATCGAAACTCAAAATTTCGACCCGAAAAAAAAACGACAGTGTTACCCCTTACGTTTTTTTGCGTTTTCGGGCGAAAAATCAAGTTTCTCCAATCCTCTCAAAACTCTGGATTATGATAGAGGGCCGCGAGACCTTGCCCTGAGCGCAAAAATGGAGGCTCTAGACCCTTCCAGAGCTGAGATATCGAAACTCAAAATTTCGACCCGAAAAAAAAACGACAGTGTTACCCCTTACGTTTTTTTGCGTTTTCGGGCGAAAAATCAAGTTTCTCCAATCCTCTCAAAACTCTGGATTATGATAGAGGGCCGCGAGACTTTGCCCTGAGCGCAAAAATGGAGGCTCTAGACCCTTCCAGAGCTGAGATATCGAAACTCAAAATTTCGACCCGAAAAAAAAACGACAGTGTTACCCCTTACGTTTTTTTGCGTTTTCGGGCGAAAAATCAAGTTTCTCCAATCCTCTCAAAACTCTGGATTATGATAGAGGGCCGCGAGACCTTGCCCTGAGCGCAAAAATGGAGGCTCTAGACCCTTCCAGAGCTGAGATATCGAAACTCAAAATTTCGACCCGAAAAAAAAAACGACAGTGTTCCCCCTTACGTTTTTTTGCGTTTTCGGGCGAAAAATCAAGTTTCTCCAATCCTCTCAAAACTCTGGATTATGATAGAGGGCCGCGAGACTTTGCCCTGAGCGCAAAAATGGAGGCTCTAGACCCTTCCAGAGCTGAGATATCGAAACTCAAAATTTCGACCCGAAAAAAAAAACGACAGTGTTACCCCTTACGTTTTTTTGCGTTTTCGGGCGAAAAATCAAGTTTCTCCAATCCTCTCAAAACTCTGGATTATGATAGAGGGCCGCGAGACTTTGCCCTGAGCGCAAAAATGGAGGCTCTAGACCCCTCCAGAGCTGAGATATCGAAACTCAAAATTTCGACCCGAAAAAAAAACGACAGTGTTACCCCTTACGTTTTTTTGCGTTTTCGGGCGAAAAATCAAGTTTCTCCAATCCTCTCAAAACTCTGGATTATGATAGAGGGCCGCGAGACCTTGCCCTGAGCGCAAAAATGGAGGCTCTAGACCCTTCCAGAGCTGAGATATCGAAACTCAAAATTTCGACCCGAAAAAAAAACGACAGTGTTACCCCTTACGTTTTTTTGCGTTTTCGGGCGAAAAATCAAGTTTCTCCAATCCTCTCAAAACTCTGGATTATGATAGAGGGCCGCGAGACTTTGCCCTGAGCGCAAAAATGGAGGCTCTAGACCCTTCCAGAGCTGAGATATCGAAACTCAAAATTTCGACCCGAAAAAAAAACGACAGTGTTACCCCTTACGTTTTTTTGCGTTTTCGGGCGAAAAATCAAGTTTCTCCAATCCTCTCAAAACTCTGGATTATGATAGAGGGCCGCGAGACTTTGCCCTGAGCGGAAAAATGGAGGCTCTAGACCCTTCCAGAGCTGAGATATCGAAACTCAAAATTTCGACCCGAAAAAAAAAAACGACAGTGTTACCCCTTACGTTTTTTTGCGTTTTCGGGCGAAAAATCAAGTTTCTCCAATCCTCTCAAAACTCTGGATTATGATAGAGGGCCGCGAGACTTTGCCCTGAGCGCAAAAATGGAGGCTCTAGACCCCTCCAGAGCTGAGATATCGAAACTCAAAATTTCGACCCGAAAAAAAAAAACGACATTGTTACCCCTTACGTTTTTTTGCGTTTTCGGGCGAAAAATCAAGTTTCTCCAATCCTCTCAAAACTCTGGATTATGATAGAGGGCCGCGAGACTTTGCCCTGAGCGCAAAAATGGAGGCTCTAGACCCCTCCAGAGCTGAGATATCGAAACTCAAAATTTCGACCCGAAAAAAAAAACGACAGTGTTACCCCTTACGTTTTTTTGCGTTTTCGGGCGAAAAATCAAGTTTCTCCAATCCTCTCAAAACTCTGGATTATGATAGAGGGCCGCGAGACTTTGCCCTGAGCGCAAAAATGGAGGCTCTAGACCCCTCCAGAGCTGAGATATCGAAACTCAAAATTTCGACCCGAAAAAAAAACGACAGTGTTACCCCTTACGTTTTTTTGCGTTTTCGGGCGAAAAATCAAGTTTCTCCAATCCTCTCAAAACTCTGGATTATGATAGAGGGCCGCGAGACTTTGCCCTGAGCGCAAAAATGGAGGCTCTAGACCCTTCCAGAGCTGAGATATCGAAACTCAAAATTTCGACCCGAAAAAAAAACGACAGTGTTACCCCTTACGTTTTTTTGCGTTTTCGGGCGAAAAATCAAGTTTCTCCAATCCTCTCAAAACCCTGGATTATGATAGAGGGCCGCGAGACTTTGCCCTGAGCGCAAAAATGGAGGCTCTAGACCCTTCCAGAGCTGAGATATCGAAAGTCAAAATTTCGACCCGAAAAAAAAACGACAGTGTTACCCCTTACGTTTTTTTGCGTTTTCGGGCGAAAAATCAAGTTTCTCCAATCCTCTCAAAACTCTGGATTATGATAGAGGGCCGCGAGACCTTGCCCTGAGCGCAAAAATGGAGGCTCTAGACCCCTCCAGAGCTGAGATATCGAAACTCAAAATTTCGACCCGAAAAAAAAACGACAGTGTTACCCCTTACGTTTTTTTGCGTTTTTGGGCGAAAAATCAAGTTTCTCCAATCCTCTCAAAACTCTGGATTATGATAGAGGGCCACGAGACTTTGCCCTGAGCGCAAAAATGGAGGCTCTAGACCCCTCCAGAGCTGAGATATCGAAACTCAAAATTTCGACCCGAAAAAAAAAACGACAGTGTTACCCCTTACGTTTTTTTGCGTTTTCGGGCGAAAAATCAAGTTTCTCCAATCCTCTCAAAACTCTGGATTATGATAGAGGGCCGCGAGACCTTGCCCTGAGCGCAAAAATGGAGGCTCTAGACCCCTCCAGAGCTGAGATATCGAAACTCAAAATTTCGACCCGAAAAAAAAACGACAGTGTTACCCCTTACGTTTTTTTGCGTTTTCGGGCGAAAAATCAAGTTTCTCCAATCCTCTCAAAACTCTGGATTATGATAGAGGGCCGCGAGACTTTGCCCTGAGCGCAAAAATGGAGGCTCTAGACCCCTCCAGAGCTGAGATATCGAAACTCAAAATTTCGACCCGAAAAAAAAACGACAGTGTTACCCCTTACGTTTTTTTGCGTTTTCGGGCGAAAAATCAAGTTTCTCCAATCCTCTCAAAACTCTGGATTATGATAGAGGGCCGCGAGACCTTGCCCTGAGCGCAAAAATGGAGGCTCTAGACCCTTCCAGAGCTGAGATATCGAAACTCAAAATTTCGACCCGAAAAAAAACGACAGTGTTACCCCTTACGTTTTTTTGCGTTTTCGGGCGAAAAATCAAGTTTCTCCAATCCTCTCAAAACTCTGGATTATGATAGAGGGCCGCGAGACTTTGCCCTGAGCGCAAAAATGGAGGCTCTAGACCCTTCCAGAGCTGAGATATCGAAACTCAAAATTTCGACCCGAAAAAAAAACGACAGTGTTACCCCTTACGTTTTTTTGCGTTTTCGGGCGAAAAATCAAGTTTCTCCAATCCTCTCAAAACTCTGGATTATGATAGAGGGCCGCGAGACTTTGCCCTGAGCGCAAAAATGGAGGCTCTAGACCCTTCCAGAGCTGAGATATCGAACCTCAAAATTTCGACCCGAAAAAAAAACGACAGTGTTACCCCTTACGTTTTTTTGCGTTTTCGGGCGAAAAATCAAGTTTCTCCAATCCTCTCAAAACTCTGGATTATGATAGAGGGCCGCGAGACTTTGCCCTGAGCGCAAAAATGGAGGCTCTAGACCCTTCCAGAGCTGAGATATCGAAACTCAAAATTTCGACCCGAAAAAAAAACGACAGTGTTACCCCTTACGTTTTTTTGCGTTTTCGGGCGAAAAATCAAGTTTCTCCAATCCTCTCAAAACTCTGGATTATGATAGAGGGCCGCGAGACTTTGCCCTGAGCGCAAAAATGGAGGCTCTAGACCCCTCCAGAGCTGAGATATCGAACCTCAAAATTTCGACCCGAAAAAAAAACGACAGTGTTACCCCTTACGTTTTTTTGCGTTTTCGGGCGAAAAATCAAGTTTCTCCAATCCTCTCAAAACTCTGGATTATGATAGAGGGCCGCGAGACTTTGCCCTGAGCGCAAAAATGGAGGCTCTAGACCCCTCCAGAGCTGAGATATCGAAACTCAAAATTTCGACCCGAAAAAAAAACGACAGTGTTACCCCTTACGTTTTTTTGCGTTTTCGGGCGAAAAATCAAGTTTCTCCAATCCTCTCAAAACTCTGGATTATGATAGAGGGCCGCGAGACTTTGCCCTGAGCGCAAAAATGGAGGCTCTAGACCCCTCCAGAGCTGAGATATCGAAACTCAAAATTTCGACCCGAAAAAAAAACGACAGTGTTACCCCTTACGTTTTTTTGCGTTTTCGGGCGAAAAATCAAGTTTCTCCAATCCTCTCAAAACTCTGGATTATGATAGAGGGCCGCGAGACCTTGCCCTGAGCGCAAAAATGGAGGCTCTAGACCCTTCCAGAGCTGAGATATCGAAACTCAAAATTTCGACCCGAAAAAAAAACGACAGTGTTACCCCTTACGTTTTTTTGCGTTTTCGGGCGAAAAATCAAGTTTCTCCAATCCTCTCAAAACTCTGGATTATGATAGAGGGCCGCGAGACTTTGCCCTGAGCGCAAAAATGGAGGCTCTAGACCCTTCCAGAGCTGAGATATCGAAACTCAAAATTTCGACCCGAAAAAAAAACGACAGTGTTACCCCTTACGTTTTTTTGCGTTTTCGGGCGAAAAATCAAGTTTCTCCAATCCTCTGAAAACTCTGGATTATGATAGAGGGCCGCGAGACTTTGCCCTGAGCGCAAAAATGGAGGCTCTAGACCCTTCCAGAGCTGAGATATCGAACCTCAAAATTTCGACCCGAAAAAAAAACGACAGTGTTACCCCTTACGTTTTTTTGCGTTTTCGGGCGAAAAATCAAGTTTCTCCAATCCTCTCAAAACTCTGGATTATGATAGAGGGCCGCGAGACTTTGCCCTGAGCGCAAAAATGGAGGCTCTAGACCCTTCCAGAGCTGAGATATCGAACCTCAAAATTTCGACCCGAAAAAAAAACGACAGTGTTACCCCTTACGTTTTTTTGCGTTTTCGGGCGAAAAATCAAGTTTCTCCAATCCTCTCAAAACTCTGGATTATGATAGAGGGCCGCGAGACTTTGCCCTGAGCGCAAAAATGGAGACTCTAGACCCTTCCAGAGCTGAGATATCGAACCTCAAAATTTCGACCCGAAAAAAAAACGACAGTGTTACCCCTTACGTTTTTTTGCGTTTTCGGGCGAAAAATCAAGTTTCTCCAATCCTCTCAAAACTCTGGATTATGATAGAGGGCCGCGAGACTTTGCCCTGAGCGCAAAAATGGAGGCTCTAGACCCTTCCAGAGCTGAGATATCGAAACTCAAAATTTCGACCCGAAAAAAAAACGACAGTGTTACCCCTTACGTTTTTTTGCGTTTTCGGGCGAAAAATCAAGTTTCTCCAATCCTCTCAAAACTCTGGATTATGATAGAGGGCCGCGAGACTTTGCCCTGAGCGCAAAAATGGAGGCTCTAGACCCTTCCAGAGCTGAGATATCGAAACTCAAAATTTCGACCCGAAAAAAAAACGACAGTGTTACCCCTTACGTTTTTTTGCGTTTTCGGGCGAAAAATCAAGTTTCTCCAATCCTCTCAAAACTCTGGATTATGATAGAGGGCCGCGAGACTTTGCCCTGAGCGCAAAAATGGAGGCTCTAGACCCCTCCAGAGCTGAGATATCGAAACTCAAAATTTCGACCCGAAAAAAAAAACGACAGTGTTACCCCTTACGTTTTTTTGCGTTTTCGGGCGAAAAATCAAGTTTCTCCAATCCTCTCAAAACTCTGGATTATGATAGAGGGCCGCGAGACTTTGCCCTGAGCGCAAAAATGGAGGCTCTAGACCCTTCCAGAGCTGAGATATCGAAACTCAAAATTTCGACCCGAAAAAAAAACGACAGTGTTACCCCTTACGTTTTTTTGCGTTTTCGGGCGAAAAATCAAGTTTCTCCAATCCTCTCAAAACTCTGGATTATGATAGAGGGCCGCGAGACTTTGCCCTGAGCGCAAAAATGGAGGCTCTAGACCCTTCCAGAGCTGAGATATCGAAACTCAAAATTTCGACCCGAAAAAAAAAACGACAGTGTTACCCCTTACGTTTTTTTGCGTTTTCGGGCGAAAAATCAAGTTTCTCCAATCCTCTCAAAACTCTGGATTATGATAGAGGGCCGCGAGACTTTGCCCTGAGCGCAAAAATGGAGGCTCTAGACCCCTCCAGAGCTGAGATATCGAAACTCAAAATTTCGACCCGAAAAAAAAACGACAGTGTTACACCTTACGTTTTTTTGCGTTTTCGGGCGAAAAATCAAGTTTCTCCAATCCTCTCAAAACTCTGGATTATGATAGAGGGCCGCGAGACTTTGCCCTGAGCGCAAAAATGGAGGCTCTAGACCCTTCCAGAGCTGAGATATCGAAACTCAAAATTTCGACCCGAAAAAAAAAACGACAGTGTTACCCCTTACGTTTTTTTGCGTTTTCGGGCGAAAAATCAAGTTTCTCCAATCCTCTCAAAACTCTGGATTATGATAGAGGGCCGCGAGACTTTGCCCTGAGCGCAAAAATGGAGGCTCTAGACCCTTCCAGAGCTGAGATATCGAAACTCAAAATTTCGACCCGAAAAAAAAACGACAGTGTTACCCCTTACGTTTTTTTGCGTTTTCGGGCGAAAAATCAAGTTTCTCCAATCCTCTCAAAACTCTGGATTATGATAGAGGGCCGCGAGACTTTGCCCTGAGCGCAAAAATGGAGGCTCTAGACCCTTCCAGAGCTGAGATATCGAAACTCAAAATTTCGACCCGAAAAAAAAACGACAGTGTTACCCCTTACGTTTTTTTGCGTTTTCGGGCGAAAAATCAAGTTTCTCCAATCCTCTCAAAACTCTGGATTATGATAGAGGGCCGCGAGACTTTGCCCTGAGCTCAAAAATGGAGGCTCTAGACCCCTCCAGAGCTGAGATATCGAAACTCAAAATTTCGACCCGAAAAAAAAACGACAGTGTTACCCCTTACGTTTTTTTGCGTTTTCGGGCGAAAAATCAAGTTTCTCCAATCCTCTCAAAACTCTGGATTATGATAGAGGGCCGCGAGACTTTGCCCTGAGCGCAAAAATGGAGGCTCTAGACCCTTCCAGAGCTGAGATATCGAAACTCAAAATTTCGACCCGAAAAAAAAACGACAGTGTTACCCCTTACGTTTTTTTGCGTTTTCGGGCGAAAAATCAAGTTTCTCCAATCCTCTCAAAACTCTGGATTATGATAGAGGGCCGCGAGACTTTGCCCTGAGCTCAAAAATGGAGGCTCTAGACCCTTCCAGAGCTGAGATATCGAAACTCAAAATTTCGACCCGAAAAAAAAACGACAGTGTTACCCCTTACGTTTTTTTGCGTTTTCGGGCGAAAAATCAAGTTTCTCCAATCCTCTCAAAACTCTGGATTATGATAGAGGGCCGCGAGACTTTGCCCTGAGCGCAAAAATGGAGGCTCTAGACCCTTCCAGAGCTGAGATATCGAAACTCAAAATTTCGACCCGAAAAAAAAACGACAGTGTTACCCCTTACGTTTTTTTGCGTTTTCGGGCGAAAAATCAAGTTTCTCCAATCCTCTCAAAACTCTGGATTATGATAGAGGGCCGCGAGACTTTGCCCTGAGCGCAAAAATGGAGGCTCTAGACCCTTCCAGAGCTGAGATATCGAAACTCAAAATTTCGACCCGAAAAAAAAACGACAGTGTTACCCCTTACGTTTTTTTGCGTTTTCGGGCGAAAAATCAAGTTTCTCCAATCCTCTCAAAACTCTGGATTATGATAGAGGGCCGCGAGACTTTGCCCTGAGCGCAAAAATGGAGGCTCTAGACCCCTCCAGAGCTGAGATATCGAAACTCAAAATTTCGACCCGAAAAAAAAACGACAGTGTTACCCCTTACGTTTTTTTGCGTTTTCGGGCGAAAAATCAAGTTTCTCCAATCCTCTCAAAACTCTGGATTATGATAGAGGGCCGCGAGACTTTGCCCTGAGCTCAAAAATGGAGGCTCTAGACCCCTCCAGAGCTGAGATATCGAAACTCAAAATTTCGACCCGAAAAAAAAACGACAGTGTTACCCCTTACGTTTTTTTGCGTTTTCGGGCGAAAAATCAAGTTTCTCCAATCCTCTCAAAACTCTGGATTATGATAGAGGGCCGCGAGACCTTGCCCTGAGCGCAAAAATGGAGGCTCTAGACCCCTCCAGAGCTGAGATATCGAAACTCAAAATTTCGACCCGAAAAAAAAACGACAGTGTTACCCCTTACGTTTTTTTGCGTTTTCGGGCGAAAAATCAAGTTTCTCCAATCCTCTCAAAACTCTGGATTATGATAGAGGGCCGCGAGACTTTGCCCTGAGCGCAAAAATGGAGGCTCTAGACCCCTCCAGAGCTGAGATATCGAAACTCAAAATTTCGACCCGAAAAAAAAACGACAGTGTTACCCCTTACGTTTTTTTGCGTTTTCGGGCGAAAAATCAAGTTTCTCCAATCCTCTCAAAACTCTGGATTATGATAGAGGGCCGCGAGACCTTGCCCTGAGCGCAAAAATGGAGGCTCTAGACCCTTCCAGAGCTGAGATATCGAAACTCAAAATTTCGACCCGAAAAAAAACGACAGTGTTACCCCTTACGTTTTTTTGCGTTTTCGGGCGAAAAATCAAGTTTCTCCAATCCTCTCAAAACTCTGGATTATGATAGAGGGCCGCGAGACTTTGCCCTGAGCGCAAAAATGGAGGCTCTAGACCCTTCCAGAGCTGAGATATCGAAACTCAAAATTTCGACCCGAAAAAAAAACGACAGTGTTACCCCTTACGTTTTTTTGCGTTTTCGGGCGAAAAATCAAGTTTCTCCAATCCTCTCAAAACTCTGGATTATGATAGAGGGCCGCGAGACTTTGCCCTGAGCGCAAAAATGGAGGCTCTAGACCCTTCCAGAGCTGAGATATCGAAACTCAAAATTTCGACCCGAAAAAAAAACGACAGTGTTACCCCTTACGTTTTTTTGCGTTTTCGGGCGAAAAATCAAGTTTCTCCAATCCTCTCAAAACTCTGGATTATGATAGAGGGCCGCGAGACTTTGCCCTGAGCGCAAAAATGGAGGCTCTAGACCCTTCCAGAGCTGAGATATCGAAACTCAAAATTTCGACCCGAAAAAAAAACGACAGTGTTACCCCTTACGTTTTTTTGCGTTTTCGGGCGAAAAATCAAGTTTCTCCAATCCTCTCAAAACTCTGGATTATGATAGAGGGCCGCGAGACTTTGCCCTGAGCTCAAAAATGGAGGCTCTAGACCCCTCCAGAGCTGAGATATCGAAACTCAAAATTTCGACCCGAAAAAAAAACGACAGTGTTACCCCTTACGTTTTTTTGCGTTTTCGGGCGAAAAATCAAGTTTCTCCAATCCTCTCAAAACTCTGGATTATGATAGAGGGCCGCGAGACTTTGCCCTGAGCGCAAAAATGGAGGCTCTAGACCCTTCCAGAGCTGAGATATCGAAACTCAAAATTTCGACCCGAAAAAAAAACGACAGTGTTACCCCTTACGTTTTTTTGCGTTTTCGGGCGAAAAATCAAGTTTCTCCAATCCTCTCAAAACTCTGGATTATGATAGAGGGCCGCGAGACTTTGCCCTGAGCTCAAAAATGGAGGCTCTAGACCCTTCCAGAGCTGAGATATCGAAACTCAAAATTTCGACCCGAAAAAAAAACGACAGTGTTACCCCTTACGTTTTTTTGCGTTTTCGGGCGAAAAATCAAGTTTCTCCAATCCTCTCAAAACTCTGGATTATGATAGAGGGCCGCGAGACTTTGCCCTGAGCGCAAAAATGGAGGCTCTAGACCCTTCCAGAGCTGAGATATCGAAACTCAAAATTTCGACCCGAAAAAAAAACGACAGTGTTACCCCTTACGTTTTTTTGCGTTTTCGGGCGAAAAATCAAGTTTCTCCAATCCTCTCAAAACTCTGGATTATGATAGAGGGCCGCGAGACTTTGCCCTGAGCGCAAAAATGGAGGCTCTAGACCCTTCCAGAGCTGAGATATCGAAACTCAAAATTTCGACCCGAAAAAAAAACGACAGTGTTACCCCTTACGTTTTTTTGCGTTTTCGGGCGAAAAATCAAGTTTCTCCAATCCTCTCAAAACTCTGGATTATGATAGAGGGCCGCGAGACTTTGCCCTGAGCGCAAAAATGGAGGCTCTAGACCCCTCCAGAGCTGAGATATCGAAACTCAAAATTTCGACCCGAAAAAAAAACGACAGTGTTACCCCTTACGTTTTTTTGCGTTTTCGGGCGAAAAATCAAGTTTCTCCAATCCTCTCAAAACTCTGGATTATGATAGAGGGCCGCGAGACTTTGCCCTGAGCTCAAAAATGGAGGCTCTAGACCCCTCCAGAGCTGAGATATCGAAACTCAAAATTTCGACCCGAAAAAAAAACGACAGTGTTACCCCTTACGTTTTTTTGCGTTTTCGGGCGAAAAATCAAGTTTCTCCAATCCTCTCAAAACTCTGGATTATGATAGAGGGCCGCGAGACCTTGCCCTGAGCGCAAAAATGGAGGCTCTAGACCCCTCCAGAGCTGAGATATCGAAACTCAAAATTTCGACCCGAAAAAAAAACGACAGTGTTACCCCTTACGTTTTTTTGCGTTTTCGGGCGAAAAATCAAGTTTCTCCAATCCTCTCAAAACTCTGGATTATGATAGAGGGCCGCGAGACTTTGCCCTGAGCTCAAAAATGGAGGCTCTAGACCCCTCCAGAGCTGAGATATCGAAACTCAAAATTTCGACCCGAAAAAAAAACGACAGTGTTACCCCTTACGTTTTTTTGCGTTTTCGGGCGAAAAATCAAGTTTCTCCAATCCTCTCAAAACTCTGGATTATGATAGAGGGCCGCGAGACCTTGCCCTGAGCGCAAAAATGGAGGCTCTAGACCCCTCCAGAGCTGAGATATCGAAACTCAAAATTTCGACCCGAAAAAAAAACGACAGTGTTACCCCTTACGTTTTTTTGCGTTTTTGGGCGAAAAATCAAGTTTCTCCAATCCTCTCAAAACTCTGGATTATGATAGAGGGCCGCGAGACTTTGCCCTGAGCGCAAAAATGGAGGCTCTAGACCCTTCCAGAGCTGAGATATCGAAACTCAAAATTTCGACCCAAAAAAAAAACGACAGTGTTACCCCTTACGTTTTTTTGCGTTTTCGGGCGAAAAATCAAGTTTCTCCAATCCTCTCAAAACTCTGGATTATGATAGAGGGCCGCGAGACCTTGCCCTGAGCGCAAAAATGGAGGCTCTAGACCCTTCCAGAGCTGAGATATCGAAACTCAAAATTTCGACCCGAAAAAAAAACGACAGTGTTACCCCTTACGTTTTTTTGCGTTTTCGGGCGAAAAATCAAGTTTCTCCAATCCTCTCAAAACTCTGGATTATGATAGAGGGCCGCGAGACCTTGCCCTGAGCGCAAAAATGGAGGCTCTAGACCCTTCCAGAGCTGAGATATCGAAACTCAAAATTTCGACCCGAAAAAAAAACGACAGTGTTACCCCTTACGTTTTTTTGCGTTTTCGGGCGAAAAATCAAGTTTCTCCAATCCTCTCAAAACTCTGGATTATGATAGAGGGCCGCGAGACCTTGCCCTGAGCGCAAAAATGGAGGCTCTAGACCCTTCCAGAGCTGAGATATCTAAACTCAAAATTTCGACCCGAAAAAAAAACGACAGTGTTACCCCTTACGTTTTTTTGCGTTTTCGGGCGAAAAATCAAGTTTCTCCAATCCTCTCAAAACTCTGGATTATGATAAAGGGCCGCGAGACTTTGCCCTGAGCGCAAAAATGGAGGCTCTAGACCCTTCCAGAGCTGAGATATCGAAACTCAAAATTTCGACCCGAAAAAAAAACGACAGTGTTACCCCTTACGTTTTTTTGCGTTTTCGGGCGAAAAATCAAGTTTCTCCAATCCTCTCAAAACTCTGGATTATGATAGAGGGCCGCGAGACCTTGCCCTGAGCGCAAAAATGGAGGCTCTAGACCCTTCCAGAGCTGAGATATCGAAACTCAAAATTTCGACCCGAAAAAAAAAACGACAGTGTTACCCCTTACGTTTTTTTGCGTTTTCGGGCGAAAAATCAAGTTTCTCCAATCCTCTCAAAACTCTGGATTATGATAGAGGGCCGCGAGACTTTGCCCTGAGCGCAAAAATGGAGGCTCTAGACCCTTCCAGAGCTGAGATATCGAAACTCAAAATTTCGACCCGAAAAAAAAAACGACAGTGTTACCCCTTACGTTTTTTTGCGTTTTCGGGCGAAAAATCAAGTTTCTCCAATCCTCTCAAAACTCTGGATTATGATAGAGGGCCGCGAGACCTTGCCCTGAGCGCAAAAATGGAGGCTCTAGACCCCTCCAGAGCTGAGATATCGAAACTCAAAATTTCGACCCGAAAAAAAAACGACAGTGTTACCCCTTACGTTTTTTTGCGTTTTTGGGCGAAAAATCAAGTTTCTCCAATCCTCTCAAAACTCTGGATTATGATAGAGGGCCGCGAGACTTTGCCCTGAGCGCAAAAATGGAGGCTCTAGACCCTTCCAGAGCTGAGATATCGAAACTCAAAATTTCGACCCGAAAAAAAAACGACAGTGTTACCCCTTACGTTTTTTTGCGTTTTCGGGCGAAAAATCAAGTTTCTCCAATCCTCTCAAAACTCTGGATTATGATAGAGGGCCGCGAGACTTTGCCCTGAGCGCAAAAATGGAGGCTCTAGACCCTTCCAGAGCTGAGATATCGAAACTCAAAATTTCGACCCGAAAAAAAAAACGACAGTGTTACCCCTTACGTTTTTTTGCGTTTTCGGGCGAAAAATCAAGTTTCTCCAATCCTCTCAAAACTCTGGATTATGATAGAGGGCCGCGAGACTTTGCCCTGAGCGCAAAAATGGAGGCTCTAGACCCTTCCAAAGCTGAGATATCGAAACTCAAAATTTCGACCCGAAAAAAAAACGACAGTGTTACCCCTTACGTTTTTTTGCGTTTTCGGGCGAAAAATCAAGTTTCTCCAATCCTCTCAAAACTCTGGATTATGATAGAGGGCCGCGAGACCTTGCCCTGAGCGCAAAAATGGAGGCTCTAGACCCTTCCAGAGCTGAGATATCGAAACTCAAAATTTCGACCCGAAAAAAAAACGACAGTGTTACCCCTTACGTTTTTTTGCGTTTTCGGGCGAAAAATCAAGTTTCTCCAATCCTCTCAAAACTCTGGATTATGATAGAGGGCCGCGAGACCTTGCCCTGAGCGCAAAAATGGAGGCTCTAGACCCTTCCAGAGCTGAGATATCGAAACTCAAAATTTCGACCCGAAAAAAAAACGACAGTGTTACCCCTTACGTTTTTTTGCGTTTTCGGGCGAAAAATCAAGTTTCTCCAATCCTCTCAAAACTCTGGATTATGATAGAGGGCCGCGAGACTTTGCCCTGAGCGCAAAAATGGAGGCTCTAGACCCTTCCAGAGCTGAGATATCGAAACTCAAAATTTCGACCCGAAAAAAAAACGACAGTGTTACCCCTTACGTTTTTTTGCGTTTTCGGGCGAAAAATCAAGTTTCTCCAATCCTCTCAAAACTCTGGATTATGATAGAGGGCCGCGAGACCTTGCCCTGAGCGCAAAAATGGAGGCTCTAGACCCTTCCAGAGCTGAGATATCGAAACTCAAAATTTCGACCCGAAAAAAAAAACGACAGTGTTCCCCCTTACGTTTTTTTGCGTTTTCGGGCGAAAAATCAAGTTTCTCCAATCCTCTCAAAACTCTGGATTATGATAGAGGGCCGCGAGACTTTGCCCTGAGCGCAAAAATGGAGGCTCTAGACCCTTCCAGAGCTGAGATATCGAAACTCAAAATTTCGACCCGAAAAAAAAAACGACAGTGTTACCCCTTACGTTTTTTTGCGTTTTCGGGCGAAAAATCAAGTTTCTCCAATCCTCTCAAAACTCTGGATTATGATAGAGGGCCGCGAGACTTTGCCCTGAGCGCAAAAATGGAGGCTCTAGACCCCTCCAGAGCTGAGATATCGAAACTCAAAATTTCGACCCGAAAAAAAAACGACAGTGTTACCCCTTACGTTTTTTTGCGTTTTCGGGCGAAAAATCAAGTTTCTCCAATCCTCTCAAAACTCTGGATTATGATAGAGGGCCGCGAGACCTTGCCCTGAGCGCAAAAATGGAGGCTCTAGACCCTTCCAGAGCTGAGATATCGAAACTCAAAATTTCGACCCGAAAAAAAAACGACAGTGTTACCCCTTACGTTTTTTTGCGTTTTCGGGCGAAAAATCAAGTTTCTCCAATCCTCTCAAAACTCTGGATTATGATAGAGGGCCGCGAGACTTTGCCCTGAGCGCAAAAATGGAGGCTCTAGACCCTTCCAGAGCTGAGATATCGAAACTCAAAATTTCGACCCGAAAAAAAAACGACAGTGTTACCCCTTACGTTTTTTTGCGTTTTCGGGCGAAAAATCAAGTTTCTCCAATCCTCTCAAAACTCTGGATTATGATAGAGGGCCGCGAGACTTTGCCCTGAGCGGAAAAATGGAGGCTCTAGACCCTTCCAGAGCTGAGATATCGAAACTCAAAATTTCGACCCGAAAAAAAAAAACGACAGTGTTACCCCTTACGTTTTTTTGCGTTTTCGGGCGAAAAATCAAGTTTCTCCAATCCTCTCAAAACTCTGGATTATGATAGAGGGCCGCGAGACTTTGCCCTGAGCGCAAAAATGGAGGCTCTAGACCCCTCCAGAGCTGAGATATCGAAACTCAAAATTTCGACCCGAAAAAAAAAAACGACATTGTTACCCCTTACGTTTTTTTGCGTTTTCGGGCGAAAAATCAAGTTTCTCCAATCCTCTCAAAACTCTGGATTATGATAGAGGGCCGCGAGACTTTGCCCTGAGCGCAAAAATGGAGGCTCTAGACCCCTCCAGAGCTGAGATATCGAAACTCAAAATTTCGACCCGAAAAAAAAAACGACAGTGTTACCCCTTACGTTTTTTTGCGTTTTCGGGCGAAAAATCAAGTTTCTCCAATCCTCTCAAAACTCTGGATTATGATAGAGGGCCGCGAGACTTTGCCCTGAGCGCAAAAATGGAGGCTCTAGACCCCTCCAGAGCTGAGATATCGAAACTCAAAATTTCGACCCGAAAAAAAAACGACAGTGTTACCCCTTACGTTTTTTTGCGTTTTCGGGCGAAAAATCAAGTTTCTCCAATCCTCTCAAAACTCTGGATTATGATAGAGGGCCGCGAGACTTTGCCCTGAGCGCAAAAATGGAGGCTCTAGACCCTTCCAGAGCTGAGATATCGAAACTCAAAATTTCGACCCGAAAAAAAAACGACAGTGTTACCCCTTACGTTTTTTTGCGTTTTCGGGCGAAAAATCAAGTTTCTCCAATCCTCTCAAAACCCTGGATTATGATAGAGGGCCGCGAGACTTTGCCCTGAGCGCAAAAATGGAGGCTCTAGACCCTTCCAGAGCTGAGATATCGAAAGTCAAAATTTCGACCCGAAAAAAAAACGACAGTGTTACCCCTTACGTTTTTTTGCGTTTTCGGGCGAAAAATCAAGTTTCTCCAATCCTCTCAAAACTCTGGATTATGATAGAGGGCCGCGAGACCTTGCCCTGAGCGCAAAAATGGAGGCTCTAGACCCCTCCAGAGCTGAGATATCGAAACTCAAAATTTCGACCCGAAAAAAAAACGACAGTGTTACCCCTTACGTTTTTTTGCGTTTTTGGGCGAAAAATCAAGTTTCTCCAATCCTCTCAAAACTCTGGATTATGATAGAGGGCCACGAGACTTTGCCCTGAGCGCAAAAATGGAGGCTCTAGACCCCTCCAGAGCTGAGATATCGAAACTCAAAATTTCGACCCGAAAAAAAAAACGACAGTGTTACCCCTTACGTTTTTTTGCGTTTTCGGGCGAAAAATCAAGTTTCTCCAATCCTCTCAAAACTCTGGATTATGATAGAGGGCCGCGAGACCTTGCCCTGAGCGCAAAAATGGAGGCTCTAGACCCCTCCAGAGCTGAGATATCGAAACTCAAAATTTCGACCCGAAAAAAAAACGACAGTGTTACCCCTTACGTTTTTTTGCGTTTTCGGGCGAAAAATCAAGTTTCTCCAATCCTCTCAAAACTCTGGATTATGATAGAGGGCCGCGAGACTTTGCCCTGAGCGCAAAAATGGAGGCTCTAGACCCCTCCAGAGCTGAGATATCGAAACTCAAAATTTCGACCCGAAAAAAAAACGACAGTGTTACCCCTTACGTTTTTTTGCGTTTTCGGGCGAAAAATCAAGTTTCTCCAATCCTCTCAAAACTCTGGATTATGATAGAGGGCCGCGAGACCTTGCCCTGAGCGCAAAAATGGAGGCTCTAGACCCTTCCAGAGCTGAGATATCGAAACTCAAAATTTCGACCCGAAAAAAAACGACAGTGTTACCCCTTACGTTTTTTTGCGTTTTCGGGCGAAAAATCAAGTTTCTCCAATCCTCTCAAAACTCTGGATTATGATAGAGGGCCGCGAGACTTTGCCCTGAGCGCAAAAATGGAGGCTCTAGACCCTTCCAGAGCTGAGATATCGAAACTCAAAATTTCGACCCGAAAAAAAAACGACAGTGTTACCCCTTACGTTTTTTTGCGTTTTCGGGCGAAAAATCAAGTTTCTCCAATCCTCTCAAAACTCTGGATTATGATAGAGGGCCGCGAGACTTTGCCCTGAGCGCAAAAATGGAGGCTCTAGACCCTTCCAGAGCTGAGATATCGAACCTCAAAATTTCGACCCGAAAAAAAAACGACAGTGTTACCCCTTACGTTTTTTTGCGTTTTCGGGCGAAAAATCAAGTTTCTCCAATCCTCTCAAAACTCTGGATTATGATAGAGGGCCGCGAGACTTTGCCCTGAGCGCAAAAATGGAGGCTCTAGACCCTTCCAGAGCTGAGATATCGAAACTCAAAATTTCGACCCGAAAAAAAAACGACAGTGTTACCCCTTACGTTTTTTTGCGTTTTCGGGCGAAAAATCAAGTTTCTCCAATCCTCTCAAAACTCTGGATTATGATAGAGGGCCGCGAGACTTTGCCCTGAGCGCAAAAATGGAGGCTCTAGACCCCTCCAGAGCTGAGATATCGAACCTCAAAATTTCGACCCGAAAAAAAAACGACAGTGTTACCCCTTACGTTTTTTTGCGTTTTCGGGCGAAAAATCAAGTTTCTCCAATCCTCTCAAAACTCTGGATTATGATAGAGGGCCGCGAGACTTTGCCCTGAGCGCAAAAATGGAGGCTCTAGACCCCTCCAGAGCTGAGATATCGAAACTCAAAATTTCGACCCGAAAAAAAAACGACAGTGTTACCCCTTACGTTTTTTTGCGTTTTCGGGCGAAAAATCAAGTTTCTCCAATCCTCTCAAAACTCTGGATTATGATAGAGGGCCGCGAGACTTTGCCCTGAGCGCAAAAATGGAGGCTCTAGACCCCTCCAGAGCTGAGATATCGAAACTCAAAATTTCGACCCGAAAAAAAAACGACAGTGTTACCCCTTACGTTTTTTTGCGTTTTCGGGCGAAAAATCAAGTTTCTCCAATCCTCTCAAAACTCTGGATTATGATAGAGGGCCGCGAGACCTTGCCCTGAGCGCAAAAATGGAGGCTCTAGACCCTTCCAGAGCTGAGATATCGAAACTCAAAATTTCGACCCGAAAAAAAAACGACAGTGTTACCCCTTACGTTTTTTTGCGTTTTCGGGCGAAAAATCAAGTTTCTCCAATCCTCTCAAAACTCTGGATTATGATAGAGGGCCGCGAGACTTTGCCCTGAGCGCAAAAATGGAGGCTCTAGACCCTTCCAGAGCTGAGATATCGAAACTCAAAATTTCGACCCGAAAAAAAAACGACAGTGTTACCCCTTACGTTTTTTTGCGTTTTCGGGCGAAAAATCAAGTTTCTCCAATCCTCTGAAAACTCTGGATTATGATAGAGGGCCGCGAGACTTTGCCCTGAGCGCAAAAATGGAGGCTCTAGACCCTTCCAGAGCTGAGATATCGAACCTCAAAATTTCGACCCGAAAAAAAAACGACAGTGTTACCCCTTACGTTTTTTTGCGTTTTCGGGCGAAAAATCAAGTTTCTCCAATCCTCTCAAAACTCTGGATTATGATAGAGGGCCGCGAGACTTTGCCCTGAGCGCAAAAATGGAGGCTCTAGACCCTTCCAGAGCTGAGATATCGAACCTCAAAATTTCGACCCGAAAAAAAAACGACAGTGTTACCCCTTACGTTTTTTTGCGTTTTCGGGCGAAAAATCAAGTTTCTCCAATCCTCTCAAAACTCTGGATTATGATAGAGGGCCGCGAGACTTTGCCCTGAGCGCAAAAATGGAGACTCTAGACCCTTCCAGAGCTGAGATATCGAACCTCAAAATTTCGACCCGAAAAAAAAACGACAGTGTTACCCCTTACGTTTTTTTGCGTTTTCGGGCGAAAAATCAAGTTTCTCCAATCCTCTCAAAACTCTGGATTATGATAGAGGGCCGCGAGACTTTGCCCTGAGCGCAAAAATGGAGGCTCTAGACCCTTCCAGAGCTGAGATATCGAAACTCAAAATTTCGACCCGAAAAAAAAACGACAGTGTTACCCCTTACGTTTTTTTGCGTTTTCGGGCGAAAAATCAAGTTTCTCCAATCCTCTCAAAACTCTGGATTATGATAGAGGGCCGCGAGACTTTGCCCTGAGCGCAAAAATGGAGGCTCTAGACCCTTCCAGAGCTGAGATATCGAAACTCAAAATTTCGACCCGAAAAAAAAACGACAGTGTTACCCCTTACGTTTTTTTGCGTTTTCGGGCGAAAAATCAAGTTTCTCCAATCCTCTCAAAACTCTGGATTATGATAGAGGGCCGCGAGACTTTGCCCTGAGCGCAAAAATGGAGGCTCTAGACCCCTCCAGAGCTGAGATATCGAAACTCAAAATTTCGACCCGAAAAAAAAAACGACAGTGTTACCCCTTACGTTTTTTTGCGTTTTCGGGCGAAAAATCAAGTTTCTCCAATCCTCTCAAAACTCTGGATTATGATAGAGGGCCGCGAGACTTTGCCCTGAGCGCAAAAATGGAGGCTCTAGACCCTTCCAGAGCTGAGATATCGAAACTCAAAATTTCGACCCGAAAAAAAAACGACAGTGTTACCCCTTACGTTTTTTTGCGTTTTCGGGCGAAAAATCAAGTTTCTCCAATCCTCTCAAAACTCTGGATTATGATAGAGGGCCGCGAGACTTTGCCCTGAGCGCAAAAATGGAGGCTCTAGACCCTTCCAGAGCTGAGATATCGAAACTCAAAATTTCGACCCGAAAAAAAAAACGACAGTGTTACCCCTTACGTTTTTTTGCGTTTTCGGGCGAAAAATCAAGTTTCTCCAATCCTCTCAAAACTCTGGATTATGATAGAGGGCCGCGAGACTTTGCCCTGAGCGCAAAAATGGAGGCTCTAGACCCCTCCAGAGCTGAGATATCGAAACTCAAAATTTCGACCCGAAAAAAAAACGACAGTGTTACACCTTACGTTTTTTTGCGTTTTCGGGCGAAAAATCAAGTTTCTCCAATCCTCTCAAAACTCTGGATTATGATAGAGGGCCGCGAGACTTTGCCCTGAGCGCAAAAATGGAGGCTCTAGACCCTTCCAGAGCTGAGATATCGAAACTCAAAATTTCGACCCGAAAAAAAAAACGACAGTGTTACCCCTTACGTTTTTTTGCGTTTTCGGGCGAAAAATCAAGTTTCTCCAATCCTCTCAAAACTCTGGATTATGATAGAGGGCCGCGAGACTTTGCCCTGAGCGCAAAAATGGAGGCTCTAGACCCTTCCAGAGCTGAGATATCGAAACTCAAAATTTCGACCCGAAAAAAAAACGACAGTGTTACCCCTTACGTTTTTTTGCGTTTTCGGGCGAAAAATCAAGTTTCTCCAATCCTCTCAAAACTCTGGATTATGATAGAGGGCCGCGAGACTTTGCCCTGAGCGCAAAAATGGAGGCTCTAGACCCTTCCAGAGCTGAGATATCGAAACTCAAAATTTCGACCCGAAAAAAAAACGACAGTGTTACCCCTTACGTTTTTTTGCGTTTTCGGGCGAAAAATCAAGTTTCTCCAATCCTCTCAAAACTCTGGATTATGATAGAGGGCCGCGAGACTTTGCCCTGAGCTCAAAAATGGAGGCTCTAGACCCCTCCAGAGCTGAGATATCGAAACTCAAAATTTCGACCCGAAAAAAAAACGACAGTGTTACCCCTTACGTTTTTTTGCGTTTTCGGGCGAAAAATCAAGTTTCTCCAATCCTCTCAAAACTCTGGATTATGATAGAGGGCCGCGAGACTTTGCCCTGAGCGCAAAAATGGAGGCTCTAGACCCTTCCAGAGCTGAGATATCGAAACTCAAAATTTCGACCCGAAAAAAAAACGACAGTGTTACCCCTTACGTTTTTTTGCGTTTTCGGGCGAAAAATCAAGTTTCTCCAATCCTCTCAAAACTCTGGATTATGATAGAGGGCCGCGAGACTTTGCCCTGAGCTCAAAAATGGAGGCTCTAGACCCTTCCAGAGCTGAGATATCGAAACTCAAAATTTCGACCCGAAAAAAAAACGACAGTGTTACCCCTTACGTTTTTTTGCGTTTTCGGGCGAAAAATCAAGTTTCTCCAATCCTCTCAAAACTCTGGATTATGATAGAGGGCCGCGAGACTTTGCCCTGAGCGCAAAAATGGAGGCTCTAGACCCTTCCAGAGCTGAGATATCGAAACTCAAAATTTCGACCCGAAAAAAAAACGACAGTGTTACCCCTTACGTTTTTTTGCGTTTTCGGGCGAAAAATCAAGTTTCTCCAATCCTCTCAAAACTCTGGATTATGATAGAGGGCCGCGAGACTTTGCCCTGAGCGCAAAAATGGAGGCTCTAGACCCTTCCAGAGCTGAGATATCGAAACTCAAAATTTCGACCCGAAAAAAAAACGACAGTGTTACCCCTTACGTTTTTTTGCGTTTTCGGGCGAAAAATCAAGTTTCTCCAATCCTCTCAAAACTCTGGATTATGATAGAGGGCCGCGAGACTTTGCCCTGAGCGCAAAAATGGAGGCTCTAGACCCCTCCAGAGCTGAGATATCGAAACTCAAAATTTCGACCCGAAAAAAAAACGACAGTGTTACCCCTTACGTTTTTTTGCGTTTTCGGGCGAAAAATCAAGTTTCTCCAATCCTCTCAAAACTCTGGATTATGATAGAGGGCCGCGAGACTTTGCCCTGAGCTCAAAAATGGAGGCTCTAGACCCCTCCAGAGCTGAGATATCGAAACTCAAAATTTCGACCCGAAAAAAAAACGACAGTGTTACCCCTTACGTTTTTTTGCGTTTTCGGGCGAAAAATCAAGTTTCTCCAATCCTCTCAAAACTCTGGATTATGATAGAGGGCCGCGAGACCTTGCCCTGAGCGCAAAAATGGAGGCTCTAGACCCCTCCAGAGCTGAGATATCGAAACTCAAAATTTCGACCCGAAAAAAAAACGACAGTGTTACCCCTTACGTTTTTTTGCGTTTTCGGGCGAAAAATCAAGTTTCTCCAATCCTCTCAAAACTCTGGATTATGATAGAGGGCCGCGAGACTTTGCCCTGAGCGCAAAAATGGAGGCTCTAGACCCCTCCAGAGCTGAGATATCGAAACTCAAAATTTCGACCCGAAAAAAAAACGACAGTGTTACCCCTTACGTTTTTTTGCGTTTTCGGGCGAAAAATCAAGTTTCTCCAATCCTCTCAAAACTCTGGATTATGATAGAGGGCCGCGAGACCTTGCCCTGAGCGCAAAAATGGAGGCTCTAGACCCTTCCAGAGCTGAGATATCGAAACTCAAAATTTCGACCCGAAAAAAAACGACAGTGTTACCCCTTACGTTTTTTTGCGTTTTCGGGCGAAAAATCAAGTTTCTCCAATCCTCTCAAAACTCTGGATTATGATAGAGGGCCGCGAGACTTTGCCCTGAGCGCAAAAATGGAGGCTCTAGACCCTTCCAGAGCTGAGATATCGAAACTCAAAATTTCGACCCGAAAAAAAAACGACAGTGTTACCCCTTACGTTTTTTTGCGTTTTCGGGCGAAAAATCAAGTTTCTCCAATCCTCTCAAAACTCTGGATTATGATAGAGGGCCGCGAGACTTTGCCCTGAGCGCAAAAATGGAGGCTCTAGACCCTTCCAGAGCTGAGATATCGAAACTCAAAATTTCGACCCGAAAAAAAAACGACAGTGTTACCCCTTACGTTTTTTTGCGTTTTCGGGCGAAAAATCAAGTTTCTCCAATCCTCTCAAAACTCTGGATTATGATAGAGGGCCGCGAGACTTTGCCCTGAGCTCAAAAATGGAGGCTCTAGACCCCTCCAGAGCTGAGATATCGAAACTCAAAATTTCGACCCGAAAAAAAAACGACAGTGTTACCCCTTACGTTTTTTTGCGTTTTCGGGCGAAAAATCAAGTTTCTCCAATCCTCTCAAAACTCTGGATTATGATAGAGGGCCGCGAGACTTTGCCCTGAGCGCAAAAATGGAGGCTCTAGACCCTTCCAGAGCTGAGATATCGAAACTCAAAATTTCGACCCGAAAAAAAAACGACAGTGTTACCCCTTACGTTTTTTTGCGTTTTCGGGCGAAAAATCAAGTTTCTCCAATCCTCTCAAAACTCTGGATTATGATAGAGGGCCGCGAGACTTTGCCCTGAGCTCAAAAATGGAGGCTCTAGACCCTTCCAGAGCTGAGATATCGAAACTCAAAATTTCGACCCGAAAAAAAAACGACAGTGTTACCCCTTACGTTTTTTTGCGTTTTCGGGCGAAAAATCAAGTTTCTCCAATCCTCTCAAAACTCTGGATTATGATAGAGGGCCGCGAGACTTTGCCCTGAGCGCAAAAATGGAGGCTCTAGACCCTTCCAGAGCTGAGATATCGAAACTCAAAATTTCGACCCGAAAAAAAAACGACAGTGTTACCCCTTACGTTTTTTTGCGTTTTCGGGCGAAAAATCAAGTTTCTCCAATCCTCTCAAAACTCTGGATTATGATAGAGGGCCGCGAGACTTTGCCCTGAGCGCAAAAATGGAGGCTCTAGACCCTTCCAGAGCTGAGATATCGAAACTCAAAATTTCGACCCGAAAAAAAAACGACAGTGTTACCCCTTACGTTTTTTTGCGTTTTCGGGCGAAAAATCAAGTTTCTCCAATCCTCTCAAAACTCTGGATTATGATAGAGGGCCGCGAGACTTTGCCCTGAGCGCAAAAATGGAGGCTCTAGACCCCTCCAGAGCTGAGATATCGAAACTCAAAATTTCGACCCGAAAAAAAAACGACAGTGTTACCCCTTACGTTTTTTTGCGTTTTCGGGCGAAAAATCAAGTTTCTCCAATCCTCTCAAAACTCTGGATTATGATAGAGGGCCGCGAGACTTTGCCCTGAGCTCAAAAATGGAGGCTCTAGACCCCTCCAGAGCTGAGATATCGAAACTCAAAATTTCGACCCGAAAAAAAAACGACAGTGTTACCCCTTACGTTTTTTTGCGTTTTCGGGCGAAAAATCAAGTTTCTCCAATCCTCTCAAAACTCTGGATTATGATAGAGGGCCGCGAGACCTTGCCCTGAGCGCAAAAATGGAGGCTCTAGACCCCTCCAGAGCTGAGATATCGAAACTCAAAATTTCGACCCGAAAAAAAAACGACAGTGTTACCCCTTACGTTTTTTTGCGTTTTCGGGCGAAAAATCAAGTTTCTCCAATCCTCTCAAAACTCTGGATTATGATAGAGGGCCGCGAGACTTTGCCCTGAGCTCAAAAATGGAGGCTCTAGACCCCTCCAGAGCTGAGATATCGAAACTCAAAATTTCGACCCGAAAAAAAAACGACAGTGTTACCCCTTACGTTTTTTTGCGTTTTCGGGCGAAAAATCAAGTTTCTCCAATCCTCTCAAAACTCTGGATTATGATAGAGGGCCGCGAGACCTTGCCCTGAGCGCAAAAATGGAGGCTCTAGACCCCTCCAGAGCTGAGATATCGAAACTCAAAATTTCGACCCGAAAAAAAAACGACAGTGTTACCCCTTACGTTTTTTTGCGTTTTCGGGCGAAAAATCAAGTTTCTCCAATCCTCTCAAAACTCTGGATTATGATAGAGGGCCGCGAGACTTTGCCCTGAGCGCAAAAATGGAGGCTCTAGACCCCTCCAGAGCTGAGATATCGAAACTCAAAATTTCGACCCGAAAAAAAAACGACAGTGTTACCCCTTACGTTTTTTTGCGTTTTCGGGCGAAAAATCAAGTTTCTCCAATCCTCTCAAAACTCTGGATTATGATAGAGGGCCGCGAGACCTTGCCCTGAGCGCAAAAATGGAGGCTCTAGACCCTTCCAGAGCTGAGATATCGAAACTCAAAATTTCGACCCGAAAAAAAACGACAGTGTTACCCCTTACGTTTTTTTGCGTTTTCGGGCGAAAAATCAAGTTTCTCCAATCCTCTCAAAACTCTGGATTATGATAGAGGGCCGCGAGACTTTGCCCTGAGCGCAAAAATGGAGGCTCTAGACCCTTCCAGAGCTGAGATATCGAAACTCAAAATTTCGACCCGAAAAAAAAACGACAGTGTTACCCCTTACGTTTTTTTGCGTTTTCGGGCGAAAAATCAAGTTTCTCCAATCCTCTCAAAACTCTGGATTATGATAGAGGGCCGCGAGACTTTGCCCTGAGCGCAAAAATGGAGGCTCTAGACCCTTCCAGAGCTGAGATATCGAACCTCAAAATTTCGACCCGAAAAAAAAACGACAGTGTTACCCCTTACGTTTTTTTGCGTTTTCGGGCGAAAAATCAAGTTTCTCCAATCCTCTCAAAACTCTGGATTATGATAGAGGGCCGCGAGACTTTGCCCTGAGCGCAAAAATGGAGGCTCTAGACCCTTCCAGAGCTGAGATATCGAAACTCAAAATTTCGACCCGAAAAAAAAACGACAGTGTTACCCCTTACGTTTTTTTGCGTTTTCGGGCGAAAAATCAAGTTTCTCCAATCCTCTCAAAACTCTGGATTATGATAGAGGGCCGCGAGACTTTGCCCTGAGCGCAAAAATGGAGGCTCTAGACCCTTCCAGAGCTGAGATATCGAAACTCAAAATTTCGACCCGAAAAAAAAACGACAGTGTTACCCCTTACGTTTTTTTGCGTTTTCGGGCGAAAAATCAAGTTTCTCCAATCCTCTCAAAACTCTGGATTATGATAGAGGGCCGCGAGACTTTGCCCTGAGCGCAAAAATGGAGGCTCTAGACCCCTCCAGAGCTGAGATATCGAAACTCAAAATTTCGACCCGAAAAAAAAAACGACAGTGTTACCCCTTACGTTTTTTTGCGTTTTCGGGCGAAAAATCAAGTTTCTCCAATCCTCTCAAAACTCTGGATTATGATAGAGGGCCGCGAGACTTTGCCCTGAGCGCAAAAATGGAGGCTCTAGACCCTTCCAGAGCTGAGATATCGAACCTCAAAATTTCGACCCGAAAAAAAAAACGACAGTGTTACCCCTTACGTTTTTTTGCGTTTTCGGGCGAAAAATCAAGTTTCTCCAATCCTCTCAAAACTCTGGATTATGATAGAGGGCCGCGAGACTTTGCCCTGAGCGCAAAAATGGAGGCTCTAGACCCCTCCAGAGCTGAGATATCGAAACTCAAAATTTCGACCCGAAAAAAAAACGACAGTGTTACCCCTTACGTTTTTTTGCGTTTTCGGGCGAAAAATCAAGTTTCTCCAATCCTCTCAAAACTCTGGATTATGATAGAGGGCCGCGAGACTTTGCCCTGAGCGCAAAAATGGAGGCTCTAGACCCTTCCAGAGCTGAGATATCGAAACTCAAAATTTCGACCCGAAAAAAAAACGACAGTGTTACCCCTTACGTTTTTTTGCGTTTTCGGGCGAAAAATCAAGTTTCTCCAATCCTCTCAAAACTCTGGATTATGATAGAGGGCCGCGAGACTTTGCCCTGAGCGCAAAAATGGAGGTTCTAGACCCTTCCAGAGCTGAGATATCGAAACTCAAAATTTCGACCCGAAAAAAAAACGACAGTGTTACCCCTTACGTTTTTTTGCGTTTTCGGGCGAAAAATCAAGTTTCTCCAATCCTCTCAAAACTCTGGATTATGATAGAGGGCCGCGAGACCTTGCCCTGAGCGCAAAAATGGAGGCTCTAGACCCTTCCAGAGCTGAGATGTCGAAACTCAAAATTTCGACCCGAAAAAAAAACGACAGTGTTACCCCTTACGTTTTTTTGCGTTTTCGGGCGAAAAATCAAGTTTCTCCAATCCTCTCAAAACTCTGGATTATGATAGAGGGCCGCGAGACTTTGCCCTGAGCGCAAAAATGGAGGCTCTAGACCCCTCCAGAGCTGAGATATCGAAACTCAAAATTTCGACCCGAAAAAAAAACGACAGTGTTACCCCTTACGTTTTTTTGCGTTTTCGGGCGAAAAATCAAGTTTCTCCAATCCTCTCAAAACTCTGGATTATGATAGAGGGCCGCGAGACTTTGCCCTGAGCGCAAAAATGGAGGCTCTAGACCCCTCCAGAGCTGAGATATCGAAACTCAAAATTTCGACCCGAAAAAAAAACGACAGTGTTACCCCTTACGTTTTTTTGCGTTTTCGGGCGAAAAATCAAGTTTCTCCAATCCTCTCAAAACTCTGGATTATGATAGAGGGCCGCGAGACTTTGCCCTGAGCGCAAAAATGGAGGCTCTAGACCCCTCCAGAGCTGAGATATCGAAACTCAAAATTTCGACCCGAAAAAAAAACGACAGTGTTACCCCTTACGTTTTTTTGCGTTTTCGGGCGAAAAATCAAGTTTCTCCAATCCTCTCAAAACTCTGGATTATGATAGAGGGCCGCGAGACTTTGCCCTGAGCGCAAAAATGGAGGCTCTAGACCCTTCCAGAGCTGAGATATCGAAACTCAAAATTTCGACCCGAAAAAAAAAACGACAGTGTTACCCCTTACGTTTTTTTGCGTTTTCGGGCGAAAAATCAAGTTTCTCCAATCCTCTCAAAACTCTGGATTATGATAGAGGGCCGCGAGACTTTGCCCTGAGCGCAAAAATGGAGGCTCTAGACCCCTCCAGAGCTGAGATATCGAAACTCAAAATTTCGACCCGAAAAAAAAACGACAGTGTTACCCCTTACGTTTTTTGCGTTTTCGGGCGAAAAATCAAGTTTCTCCAATCCTCTCAAAACTCTGGATTATGATAGAGGGCCGCGAGACCTTGCCCTGAGCGCAAAAATGGAGGCTCTAGACCCCTCCAGAGCTGAGATATCGAAACTCAAAATTTCGACCCGAAAAAAAAACGACAGTGTTACCCCTTACGTTTTTTTGCGTTTTCGGGCGAAAAATCAAGTTTCTCCAATCCTCTCAAAACTCTGGATTATGATAGAGGGCCGCG
Source organism: Pimephales promelas (assembly GCF_988280905.1). Lineage (NCBI taxonomy): Eukaryota > Metazoa > Chordata > Actinopteri > Cypriniformes > Leuciscidae > Pimephales > Pimephales promelas. The sequence goes on from NC_142787.1 coordinate 29,978,610, forward strand.
AGACCTTGCCCTGAGCGCAAAAATGGAGGCTCTAGACCCTTCCAGAGCTGAGATATCGAAACTCAAAATTTCGACCCGAAAAAAAAACGACAGTGTTACCCCTTACGTTTTTTTGCGTTTTCGGGCGAAAAATCAAGTTTCTCCAATCCTCTCAAAACTCTGGATTATGATAGAGGGCCGCGAGACTTTGCCCTGAGCGCAAAAATGGAGGCTCTAGACCCTTCCAGAGCTGAGATATCGAAACTCAAAATTTCGACCCGAAAAAAAAACGACAGTGTTACCCCTTACGTTTTTTTGCGTTTTCGGGCGAAAAATCAAGTTTCTCCAATCCTCTCAAAACTCTGGATTATGATAGAGGGCCGCGAGACTTTGCCCTGAGCGCAAAAATGGAGGCTCTAGACCCTTCCAGAGCTGAGATATCGAACCTCAAAATTTCGACCCGAAAAAAAAACGACAGTGTTACCCCTTACGTTTTTTTGCGTTTTCGGGCGAAAAATCAAGTTTCTCCAATCCTCTCAAAACTCTGGATTATGATAGAGGGCCGCGAGACTTTGCCCTGAGCGCAAAAATGGAGGCTCTAGACCCTTCCAGAGCTGAGATATCGAAACTCAAAATTTCGACCCGAAAAAAAAACGACAGTGTTACCCCTTACGTTTTTTTGCGTTTTCGGGCGAAAAATCAAGTTTCTCCAATCCTCTCAAAACTCTGGATTATGATAGAGGGCCGCGAGACTTTGCCCTGAGCGCAAAAATGGAGGTTCTAGACCCTTCCAGAGCTGAGATATCGAAACTCAAAATTTCGACCCGAAAAAAAAACGACAGTGTTACCCCTTACGTTTTTTTGCGTTTTCGGGCGAAAAATCAAGTTTCTCCAATCCTCTCAAAACTCTGGATTATGATAGAGGGCCGCGAGACTTTGCCCTGAGCGCAAAAATGGAGGCTCTAGACCCTTCCAGAGCTGAGATATCGAAACTCAAAATTTCGACCCGAAAAAAAAACGACAGTGTTACCCCTTACGTTTTTTTGCGTTTTCGGGCGAAAAATCAAGTTTCTCCAATCCTCTCAAAACTCTGGATTATGATAGAGGGCCGCGAGACTTTGCCCTGAGCGCAAAAATGGAGGCTCTAGACCCTTCCAGAGCTGAGATATCGAAAGTCAAAATTTCGACCCGAAAAAAAAACGACAGTGTTACCCCTTACGTTTTTTTGCGTTTTCGGGCGAAAAATCAAGTTTCTCCAATCCTCTCAAAACTCTGGATTATGATAGAGGGCCGCGAGACCTTGCCCTGAGCGCAAAAATGGAGGCTCTAGACCCCTCCAGAGCTGAGATATCGAAACTCAAAATTTCGACCCGAAAAAAAAACGACAGTGTTACCCCTTACGTTTTTTTGCGTTTTTGGGCGAAAAATCAAGTTTCTCCAATCCTCTCAAAACTCTGGATTATGATAGAGGGCCACGAGACTTTGCCCTGAGCGCAAAAATGGAGGCTCTAGACCCCTCCAGAGCTGAGATATCGAAACTCAAAATTTCGACCCGAAAAAAAAAACGACAGTGTTACCCCTTACGTTTTTTTGCGTTTTCGGGCGAAAAATCAAGTTTCTCCAATCCTCTCAAAACTCTGGATTATGATAGAGGGCCGCGAGACCTTGCCCTGAGCGCAAAAATGGAGGCTCTAGACCCCTCCAGAGCTGAGATATCGAAACTCAAAATTTCGACCCGAAAAAAAAACGACAGTGTTACCCCTTACGTTTTTTTGCGTTTTCGGGCGAAAAATCAAGTTTCTCCAATCCTCTCAAAACTCTGGATTATGATAGAGGGCCGCGAGACTTTGCCCTGAGCGCAAAAATGGAGGCTCTAGACCCCTCCAGAGCTGAGATATCGAAACTCAAAATTTCGACCCGAAAAAAAAACGACAGTGTTACCCCTTACGTTTTTTTTGCGTTTTCGGGCGAAAAATCAAGTTTCTCCAATCCTCTCAAAACTCTGGATTATGATAGAGGGCCGCGAGACCTTGCCCTGAGCGCAAAAATGGAGGCTCTAGACCCTTCCAGAGCTGAGATATCGAAACTCAAAATTTCGACCCGAAAAAAAACGACAGTGTTACCCCTTACGTTTTTTTGCGTTTTCGGGCGAAAAATCAAGTTTCTCCAATCCTCTCAAAACTCTGGATTATGATAGAGGGCCGCGAGACTTTGCCCTGAGCGCAAAAATGGAGGCTCTAGACCCTTCCAGAGCTGAGATATCGAAACTCAAAATTTCGACCCGAAAAAAAAACGACAGTGTTACCCCTTACGTTTTTTTGCGTTTTCGGGCGAAAAATCAAGTTTCTCCAATCCTCTCAAAACTCTGGATTATGATAGAGGGCCGCGAGACTTTGCCCTGAGCGCAAAAATGGAGGCTCTAGACCCTTCCAGAGCTGAGATATCGAACCTCAAAATTTCGACCCGAAAAAAAAACGACAGTGTTACCCCTTACGTTTTTTTGCGTTTTCGGGCGAAAAATCAAGTTTCTCCAATCCTCTCAAAACTCTGGATTATGATAGAGGGCCGCGAGACTTTGCCCTGAGCGCAAAAATGGAGGCTCTAGACCCTTCCAGAGCTGAGATATCGAAACTCAAAATTTCGACCCGAAAAAAAAACGACAGTGTTACCCCTTACGTTTTTTTGCGTTTTCGGGCGAAAAATCAAGTTTCTCCAATCCTCTCAAAACTCTGGATTATGATAGAGGGCCGCGAGACCTTGCCCTGAGCGCAAAAATGGAGGCTCTAGACCCTTCCAGAGCTGAGATATCGAAACTCAAAATTTCGACCCGAAAAAAAAACGACAGTGTTACCCCTTACGTTTTTTTGCGTTTTCGGGCGAAAAATCAAGTTTCTCCAATCCTCTCAAAACTCTGGATTATGATAGAGGGCCGCGAGACTTTGCCCTGAGCGCAAAAATGGAGGCTCTAGACCCTTCCAGAGCTGAGATATCGAAACTCAAAATTTCGACCCGAAAAAAAAACGACAGTGTTACCCCTTACGTTTTTTTGCGTTTTCGGGCGAAAAATCAAGTTTCTCCAATCCTCTCAAAACTCTGGATTATGATAGAGGGCCGCGAGACTTTGCCCTGAGCGCAAAAATGGAGGCTCTAGACCCTTCCAGAGCTGAGATATCGAAACTCAAAATTTCGACCCGAAAAAAAAACGACAGTGTTACCCCTTACGTTTTTTTGCGTTTTCGGGCGAAAAATCAAGTTTCTCCAATCCTCTCAAAACTCTGGATTATGATAGAGGGCCGCGAGACTTTGCCCTGAGCGCAAAAATGGAGGCTCTAGACCCCTCCAGAGCTGAGATATCGAAACTCAAAATTTCGACCCGAAAAAAAAACGACAGTGTTACCCCTTACGTTTTTTTGCGTTTTCGGGCGAAAAATCAAGTTTCTCCAATCCTCTCAAAACTCTGGATTATGATAGAGGGCCGCGAGACTTTGCCCTGAGCGCAAAAATGGAGGCTCTAGACCCTTCCAGAGCTGAGATATCGAAACTCAAAATTTCGACCCGAAAAAAAAAACGACAGTGTTACCCCTTACGTTTTTTTGCGTTTTCGGGCGAAAAATCAAGTTTCTCCAATCCTCTCAAAACTCTGGATTATGATAGAGGGCCGCGAGACTTTGCCCTGAGCGCAAAAATGGAGGCTCTAGACCCCTCCAGAGCTGAGATATCGAAACTCAAAATTTCGACCCGAAAAAAAAACGACAGTGTTACCCCTTACGTTTTTTTGCGTTTTCGGGCGAAAAATCAAGTTTCTCCAATCCTCTCAAAACTCTGGATTATGATAGAGGGCCGCGAGACTTTGCCCTGAGCTCAAAAATGGAGGCTCTAGACCCCTCCAGAGCTGAGATATCGAAACTCAAAATTTCGACCCGAAAAAAAAACGACAGTGTTACCCCTTACGTTTTTTTGCGTTTTCGGGCGAAAAATCAAGTTTCTCCAATCCTCTCAAAACTCTGGATTATGATAGAGGGCCGCGAGACTTTGCCCCGAGCGCAAAAATGGAGGCTCTAGACCCTTCCAGAGCTGAGATATCGAACCTCAAAATTTCGACCCGAAAAAAAAACGACAGTGTTACCCCTTACGTTTTTTTGCGTTTTCGGGCGAAAAATCAAGTTTCTCCAATCCTCTCAAAACTCTCGATTATGATAGAGGGCCGCGAGACTTTGCCCTGAGCGCAAAAATGGAGGCTCTAGACCCTTCCAGAGCTGAGATATCGAAACTCAAAATTTCGACCCGAAAAAAAAAACGACAGTGTTACCCCTTACGTTTTTTTGCGTTTTCGGGCGAAAAATCAAGTTTCTCCAATCCTCTCAAAACTCTGGATTATGATAGAGGGCCGCGAGACTTTGCCCTGAGCGCAAAAATGGAGGCTCTAGACCCCTCCAGAGCTGAGATATCGAACCTCAAAATTTCGACCCGAAAAAAAAACGACAGTGTTACCCCTTACGTTTTTTTGCGTTTTCGGGCGAAAAATCAAGTTTCTCCAATCCTCTCAAAACTCTGGATTATGATAGAGGGCCGCGAGACTTTGCCCTGAGCGCAAAAATGGAGGCTCTAGACCCTTCCAGAGCTGAGATATCGAAACTCAAAATTTCGACCCGAAAAAAAAAACGACAGTGTTACCCCTTACGTTTTTTTGCGTTTTCGGGCGAAAAATCAAGTTTCTCCAATCCTCTCAAAACTCTGGATTATGATAGAGGGCCGGGAGACTTTGCCCTGAGCGCAAAAATGGAGGCTCTAGACCCCTCCAGAGCTGAGATATCGAAACTCAAAATTTCGACCCGAAAAAAAAACGACAGTGTTACCCCTTACGTTTTTTTGCGTTTTCGGGCGAAAAATCAAGTTTCTCCAATCCTCTCAAAACTCTGGATTATGATAGAGGGCCGCGAGACTTTGCCCTGAGCGCAAAAATGGAGGCTCTAGACCCCTCCAGAGCTGAGATATCGAAACTCAAAATTTCGACCCGAAAAAAAAAACGACAGTGTTACCCCTTACGTTTTTTTGCGTTTTCGGGCGAAAAATCAAGTTTCTCCAATCCCCTCAAAACTCTGGATTATGATAGAGGGCCGCGAGACTTTGCCCTGAGCGCAAAAATGGAGGCTCTAGACCCCTCCAGAGCTGAGATATCGAAACTCAAAATTTCGACCCGAAAAAAAACGACAGTGTTACCCCTTACGTTTTTTTGCGTTTTCGGGCGAAAAATCAAGTTTCTCCAATCCTCTCAAAACTCTGGATTATGATAGAGGGCCGCGAGACTTTGCCCTGAGCGCAAAAATGGAGGCTCTAGACCCCTCCAGAGCTGAGATATCGAAACTCAAAATTTCGACCCGAAAAAAAAACGACAGTGTTACCCCTTACGTTTTTTTGCGTTTTCGGGCGAAAAATCAAGTTTCTCCAATCCTCTCAAAACTCTGGATTATGATAGAGGGCCGCGAGACTTTGCCCTGAGCGCAAAAATGGAGGCTCTAGACCCCTCCAGAGCTGAGATATCGAAACTCAAAATTTCGACCCGAAAAAAAACGACAGTGTTACCCCTTACGTTTTTTTGCGTTTTCGGGCGAAAAATCAAGTTTCTCCAATCCCCTCAAAACTCTGGATTATGATAGAGGGCCGCGAGACTTTGCCCTGAGCGCAAAAATGGAGGCTCTAGACCCCTCCAGAGCTGAGATATCGAAACTCAAAATTTCGACCCGAAAAAAAAACGACAGTGTTACCCCTTACGTTTTTTTGCGTTTTCGGGCGAAAAATCAAGTTTCTCCAATCCTCTCAAAACTCTGGATTATGATAGAGGGCCGCGAGACTTTGCCCTGAGCGCAAAAATGGAGGCTCTAGACCCCTCCAGAGCTGAGATATCGAAACTCAAAATTTCGACCCGAAAAAAAAACGACAGTGTTACCCCTTACGTTTTTTTGCGTTTTCGGGCGAAAAATCAAGTTTCTCCAATCCTCTCAAAACTCTGGATTATGATAGAGGGCCGCGAGACTTTGCCCTGAGCGCAAAAATGGAGGCTCTAGACCCCTCCAGAGCTGAGATATCGAAACTCAAAATTTCGACCCGAAAAAAAAACGACAGTGTTACCCCTTACGTTTTTTTGCGTTTTCGGGCGAAAAATCAAGTTTCTCCAATCCTCTCAAAACTCTGGATTATGATAGAGGGCCGCGAGACTTTGCCCTGAGCTCAAAAATGGAGGCTCTAGACCCCTCCAGAGCTGAGATATCGAAACTCAAAATTTCGACCCGAAAAAAAAACGACAGTGTTACCCCTTACGTTTTTTTGCGTTTTCGGGCGAAAAATCAAGTTTCTCCAATCCTCTCAAAACTCTGGATTATGATAGAGGGCCGCGAGACTTTGCCCCGAGCGCAAAAATGGAGGCTCTAGACCCTTCCAGAGCTGAGATATCGAACCTCAAAATTTCGACCCGAAAAAAAAACGACAGTGTTACCCCTTACGTTTTTTTGCGTTTTCGGGCGAAAAATCAAGTTTCTCCAATCCTCTCAAAACTCTCGATTATGATAGAGGGCCGCGAGACTTTGCCCTGAGCGCAAAAATGGAGGCTCTAGACCCTTCCAGAGCTGAGATATCGAAACTCAAAATTTCGACCCGAAAAAAAAAACGACAGTGTTACCCCTTACGTTTTTTTGCGTTTTCGGGCGAAAAATCAAGTTTCTCCAATCCTCTCAAAACTCTGGATTATGATAGAGGGCCGCGAGACTTTGCCCTGAGCGCAAAAATGGAGGCTCTAGACCCCTCCAGAGCTGAGATATCGAACCTCAAAATTTCGACCCGAAAAAAAAACGACAGTGTTACCCCTTACGTTTTTTTGCGTTTTCGGGCGAAAAATCAAGTTTCTCCAATCCTCTCAAAACTCTGGATTATGATAGAGGGCCGCGAGACTTTGCCCTGAGCGCAAAAATGGAGGCTCTAGACCCCTCCAGAGCTGAGATATCGAAACTCAAAATTTCGACCCGAAAAAAAAAACGACAGTGTTACCCCTTACGTTTTTTTGCGTTTTCGGGCGAAAAATCAAGTTTCTCCAATCCTCTCAAAACTCTGGATTATGATAGAGGGCCGCGAGACTTTGCCCTGAGCGCAAAAATGGAGGCTCTAGACCCTTCCAGAGCTGAGATATCGAAACTCAAAATTTCGACCCGAAAAAAAAAAACGACAGTGTTACCCCTTACGTTTTTTTGCGTTTTCGGGCGAAAAATCAAGTTTCTCCAATCCTCTCAAAACTCTGGATTATGATAGAGGGCCGCGAGACTTTGCCCTGAGCGCAAAAATGGAGGCTCTAGACCCCTCCAGAGCTGAGATATCGAAACTCAAAATTTCGACCCGAAAAAAAAACGACAGTGTTACCCCTTACGTTTTTTTGCGTTTTCGGGCGAAAAATCAAGTTTCTCCAATCCTCTCAAAACTCTGGATTATGATAGAGGGCCGCGAGACCTTGCCCTGAGCGCAAAAATGGAGGCTCTAGACCCCTCCAGAGCTGAGATATCGAAACTCAAAATTTCGACCCGAAAAAAAAACGACAGTGTTACCCCTTACGTTTTTTTGCGTTTTCGGGCGAAAAATCAAGTTTCTCCAATCCTCTCAAAACTCTGGATTATGATAGAGGGCCGCGAGACCTTGCCCTGAGCGCAAAAATGGAGGCTCTAGACCCTTCCAGAGCTGAGATATCGAAACTCAAAATTTCGACCCGAAAAAAAAACGACAGTGTTACCCCTTACGTTTTTTTGCGTTTTCGGGCGAAAAATCAAGTTTCTCCAATCCTCTCAAAACTCTGGATTATGATAGAGGGCCGCGAGACTTTGCCCTGAGCGCAAAAATGGAGGCTCTAGACCCCTCCAGAGCTGAGATATCGAAACTCAAAATTTCGACCCGAAAAAAAAAACGACAGTGTTACCCCTTACGTTTTTTTGCGTTTTCGGGCGAAAAATCAAGTTTCTCCAATCCCCTCAAAACTCTGGATTATGATAGAGGGCCGCGAGACTTTGCCCTGAGCGCAAAAATGGAGGCTCTAGACCCCTCCAGAGCTGAGATATCGAAACTCAAAATTTCGACCCGAAAAAAAAACGACAGTGTTACCCCTTACGTTTTTTTGCGTTTTCGGGCGAAAAATCAAGTTTCTCCAATCCTCTCAAAACTCTGGATTATGATAGAGGGCCGCGAGACTTTGCCCTGAGCGCAAAAATGGAGGCTCTAGACCCCTCCAGAGCTGAGATATCGAAACTCAAAATTTCGACCCGAAAAAAAAACGACAGTGTTACCCCTTACGTTTTTTTGCGTTTTCGGGCGAAAAATCAAGTTTCTCCAATCCTCTCAAAACTCTGGATTATGATAGAGGGCCGCGAGACTTTGCCCTGAGCGCAAAAATGGAGGCTCTAGACCCCTCCAGAGCTGAGATATCGAAACTCAAAATTTCGACCCGAAAAAAAACGACAGTGTTACCCCTTACGTTTTTTTGCGTTTTCGGGCGAAAAATCAAGTTTCTCCAATCCTCTCAAAACTCTGGATTATGATAGAGGGCCGCGAGACTTTGCCCTGAGCGCAAAAATGGAGGCTCTAGACCCCTCCAGAGCTGAGATATCGAAACTCAAAATTTCGACCCGAAAAAAAAACGACAGTGTTACCCCTTACGTTTTTTTGCGTTTTCGGGCGAAAAATCAAGTTTCTCCAATCCTCTCAAAACTCTGGATTATGATAGAGGGCCGCGAGACTTTGCCCTGAGCGCAAAAATGGAGGCTCTAGACCCCTCCAGAGCTGAGATATCGAAACTCAAAATTTCGACCCGAAAAAAAAAACGACAGTGTTACCCCTTACGTTTTTTTGCGTTTTCGGGCGAAAAATCAAGTTTCTCCAATCCTCTCAAAACTCTGGATTATGATAGAGGGCCGCGAGACTTTGCCCTGAGCGCAAAAATGGAGGCTCTAGACCCCTCCAGAGCTGAGATATCGAAACTCAAAATTTCGACCCGGAAAAAAAACGACAGTGTTACCCCTTACGTTTTTTTGCGTTTTCGGGCGAAAAATCAAGTTTCTCCAATCCTCTCAAAACTCTGGATTATGATAGAGGGCCGCGAGACTTTGCCCTGAGCTCAAAAATGGAGGCTCTAGACCCCTCCAGAGCTGAGATATCGAAACTCAAAATTTCGACCCGAAAAAAAAACGACAGTGTTACCCCTTACGTTTTTTTGCGTTTTCGGGCGAAAAATCAAGTTTCTCCAATCCTCTCAAAACTCTGGATTATGATAGAGGGCCGCGAGACTTTGCCCTGAGCGCAAAAATGGAGGCTCTAGACCCTTCCAGAGCTGAGATATCGAACCTCAAAATTTCGACCCGAAAAAAAAACGACAGTGTTACCCCTTACGTTTTTTTGCGTTTTCGGGCGAAAAATCAAGTTTCTCCAATCCTCTCAAAACTCTGGATTATGATAGAGGGCCGCGAGACTTTGCCCTGAGCTCAAAAATGGAGGCTCTAGACCCTTCCAGAGCTGAGATATCGAAACTCAAAATTTCGACCCGAAAAAAAAACGACAGTGTTACCCCTTACGTTTTTTTGCGTTTTCGGGCGAAAAATCAAGTTTCTCCAATCCTCTCAAAACTCTGGATTATGATAGAGGGCCGCGAGACTTTGCCCTGAGCGCAAAAATGGAGGCTCTAGACCCTTCCAGAGCTGAGATATCGAACCTCAAAATTTCGACCCGAAAAAAAAACGACAGTGTTACCCCTTACGTTTTTTTGCGTTTTCGGGCGAAAAATCAAGTTTCTCCAATCCTCTCAAAACTCTGGATTATGATAGAGGGCCGCGAGACTTTGCCCTGAGCGCAAAAATGGAGGCTCTAGACCCCTCCAGAGCTGAGATATCGAAACTCAAAATTTCGACCCGAAAAAAAAAACGACAGTGTTACCCCTTACGTTTTTTTGCGTTTTCGGGCGAAAAATCAAGTTTCTCCAATCCTCTCAAAACTCTGGATTATGATAGAGGGCCGCGAGACTTTGCCCTGAGCGCAAAAATGGAGGCTCTAGACCCTTCCAGAGCTGAGATATCGAAACTCAAAATTTCGACCCGAAAAAAAAAAACGACAGTGTTACCCCTTACGTTTTTTTGCGTTTTCGGGCGAAAAATCAAGTTTCTCCAATCCTCTCAAAACTCTGGATTATGATAGAGGGCCGCGAGACTTTGCCCTGAGCGCAAAAATGGAGGCTCTAGACCCCTCCAGAGCTGAGATATCGAAACTCAAAATTTCGACCCGAAAAAAAAACGACAGTGTTACCCCTTACGTTTTTTTGCGTTTTCGGGCGAAAAATCAAGTTTCTCCAATCCTCTCAAAACTCTGGATTATGATAGAGGGCCGCGAGACCTTGCCCTGAGCGCAAAAATGGAGGCTCTAGACCCCTCCAGAGCTGAGATATCGAAACTCAAAATTTCGACCCGAAAAAAAAACGACAGTGTTACCCCTTACGTTTTTTTGCGTTTTCGGGCGAAAAATCAAGTTTCTCCAATCCTCTCAAAACTCTGGATTATGATAGAGGGCCGCGAGACCTTGCCCTGAGCGCAAAAATGGAGGCTCTAGACCCTTCCAGAGCTGAGATATCGAAACTCAAAATTTCGACCCGAAAAAAAAACGACAGTGTTACCCCTTACGTTTTTTTGCGTTTTCGGGCGAAAAATCAAGTTTCTCCAATCCTCTCAAAACTCTGGATTATGATAGAGGGCCGCGAGACTTTGCCCTGAGCGCAAAAATGGAGGCTCTAGACCCTTCCAGAGCTGAGATATCGAAACTCAAAATTTCGACCCGAAAAAAAAACGACAGTGTTACCCCTTACGTTTTTTTGCGTTTTCGGGCGAAAAATCAAGTTTCTCCAATCCTCTCAAAACTCTGGATTATGATAGAGGGCCGCGAGACTTTGCCCTGAGCGCAAAAATGGAGGCTCTAGACCCTTCCAGAGCTGAGATATCGAAACTCAAAATTTCGACCCGAAAAAAAAAACGACAGTGTTACCCCTTACGTTTTTTTGCGTTTTCGGGCGAAAAATCAAGTTTCTCCAATCCTCTCAAAACTCTGGATTATGATAGAGGGCCGCGAGACTTTGCCCTGAGCGCAAAAATGGAGGCTCTAGACCCCTCCAGAGCTGAGATATCGAAACTCAAAATTTCGACCCGAAAAAAAAACGACAGTGTTACACCTTACGTTTTTTTGCGTTTTCGGGCGAAAAATCAAGTTTCTCCAATCCTCTCAAAACTCTGGATTATGATAGAGGGCCGCGAGACTTTGCCCTGAGCGCAAAAATGGAGGCTCTAGACCCTTCCAGAGCTGAGATATCGAAACTCAAAATTTCGACCCGAAAAAAAAAACGACAGTGTTACCCCTTACGTTTTTTTGCGTTTTCGGGCGAAAAATCAAGTTTCTCCAATCCTCTCAAAACTCTGGATTATGATAGAGGGCCGCGAGACTTTGCCCTGAGCGCAAAAATGGAGGCTCTAGACCCTTCCAGAGCTGAGATATCGAAACTCAAAATTTCGACCCGAAAAAAAAACGACAGTGTTACCCCTTACGTTTTTTTGCGTTTTCGGGCGAAAAATCAAGTTTCTCCAATCCTCTCAAAACTCTGGATTATGATAGAGGGCCGCGAGACTTTGCCCTGAGCGCAAAAATGGAGGCTCTAGACCCTTCCAGAGCTGAGATATCGAAACTCAAAATTTCGACCCGAAAAAAAAACGACAGTGTTACCCCTTACGTTTTTTTGCGTTTTCGGGCGAAAAATCAAGTTTCTCCAATCCTCTCAAAACTCTGGATTATGATAGAGGGCCGCGAGACTTTGCCCTGAGCGCAAAAATGGAGGCTCTAGACCCCTCCAGAGCTGAGATATCGAAACTCAAAATTTCGACCCGAAAAAAAAAACGACAGTGTTACCCCTTACGTTTTTTTGCGTTTTCGGGCGAAAAATCAAGTTTCTCCAATCCTCTCAAAACTCTGGATTATGATAGAGGGCCGCGAGACTTTGCCCTGAGCGCAAAAATGGAGGCTCTAGACCCCTCCAGAGCTGAGATATCGAAACTCAAAATTTCGACCCGAAAAAAAAACGACAGTGTTACCCCTTACGTTTTTTTGCGTTTTCGGGCGAAAAATCAAGTTTCTCCAATCCTCTCAAAACTCTGGATTATGATAGAGGGCCGCGAGACTTTGCCCTGAGCTCAAAAATGGAGGCTCTAGACCCCTCCAGAGCTGAGATATCGAAACTCAAAATTTCGACCCGAAAAAAAAACGACAGTGTTACCCCTTACGTTTTTTTGCGTTTTCGGGCGAAAAATCAAGTTTCTCCAATCCTCTCAAAACTCTGGATTATGATAGAGGGCCGCGAGACTTTGCCCTGAGCGCAAAAATGGAGGCTCTAGACCCTTCCAGAGCTGAGATATCGAAACTCAAAATTTCGACCCGAAAAAAAAACGACAGTGTTACCCCTTACGTTTTTTTGCGTTTTCGGGCGAAAAATCAAGTTTCTCCAATCCTCTCAAAACTCTGGATTATGATAGAGGGCCGCGAGACTTTGCCCTGAGCTCAAAAATGGAGGCTCTAGACCCTTCCAGAGCTGAGATATCGAAACTCAAAATTTCGACCCGAAAAAAAAACGACAGTGTTACCCCTTACGTTTTTTTGCGTTTTCGGGCGAAAAATCAAGTTTCTCCAATCCTCTCAAAACTCTGGATTATGATAGAGGGCCGCGAGACTTTGCCCTGAGCGCAAAAATGGAGGCTCTAGACCCTTCCAGAGCTGAGATATCGAAACTCAAAATTTCGACCCGAAAAAAAAACGACAGTGTTACCCCTTACGTTTTTTTGCGTTTTCGGGCGAAAAATCAAGTTTCTCCAATCCTCTCAAAACTCTGGATTATGATAGAGGGCCGCGAGACTTTGCCCTGAGCGCAAAAATGGAGGCTCTAGACCCTTCCAGAGCTGAGATATCGAAACTCAAAATTTCGACCCGAAAAAAAAACGACAGTGTTACCCCTTACGTTTTTTTGCGTTTTCGGGCGAAAAATCAAGTTTCTCCAATCCTCTCAAAACTCTGGATTATGATAGAGGGCCGCGAGACTTTGCCCTGAGCGCAAAAATGGAGGCTCTAGACCCCTCCAGAGCTGAGATATCGAAACTCAAAATTTCGACCCGAAAAAAAAACGACAGTGTTACCCCTTACGTTTTTTTGCGTTTTCGGGCGAAAAATCAAGTTTCTCCAATCCTCTCAAAACTCTGGATTATGATAGAGGGCCGCGAGACTTTGCCCTGAGCTCAAAAATGGAGGCTCTAGACCCCTCCAGAGCTGAGATATCGAAACTCAAAATTTCGACCCGAAAAAAAAACGACAGTGTTACCCCTTACGTTTTTTTGCGTTTTCGGGCGAAAAATCAAGTTTCTCCAATCCTCTCAAAACTCTGGATTATGATAGAGGGCCGCGAGACTTTGCCCCGAGCGCAAAAATGGAGGCTCTAGACCCTTCCAGAGCTGAGATATCGAACCTCAAAATTTCGACCCGAAAAAAAAACGACAGTGTTACCCCTTACGTTTTTTTGCGTTTTCGGGCGAAAAATCAAGTTTCTCCAATCCTCTCAAAACTCTCGATTATGATAGAGGGCCGCGAGACTTTGCCCTGAGCGCAAAAATGGAGGCTCTAGACCCTTCCAGAGCTGAGATATCGAAACTCAAAATTTCGACCCGAAAAAAAAAAACGACAGTGTTACCCCTTACGTTTTTTTGCGTTTTCGGGCGAAAAATCAAGTTTCTCCAATCCTCTCAAAACTCTGGATTATGATAGAGGGCCGCGAGACTTTGCCCTGAGCGCAAAAATGGAGGCTCTAGACCCCTCCAGAGCTGAGATATCGAACCTCAAAATTTCGACCCGAAAAAAAAACGACAGTGTTACCCCTTACGTTTTTTTGCGTTTTCGGGCGAAAAATCAAGTTTCTCCAATCCTCTCAAAACTCTGGATTATGATAGAGGGCCGCGAGACTTTGCCCTGAGCGCAAAAATGGAGGCTCTAGACCCTTCCAGAGCTGAGATATCGAAACTCAAAATTTCGACCCGAAAAAAAAAACGACAGTGTTACCCCTTACGTTTTTTTGCGTTTTCGGGCGAAAAATCAAGTTTCTCCAATCCTCTCAAAACTCTGGATTATGATAGAGGGCCGGGAGACTTTGCCCTGAGCGCAAAAATGGAGGCTCTAGACCCCTCCAGAGCTGAGATATCGAAACTCAAAATTTCGACCCGAAAAAAAAACGACAGTGTTACCCCTTACGTTTTTTTGCGTTTTCGGGCGAAAAATCAAGTTTCTCCAATCCTCTCAAAACTCTGGATTATGATAGAGGGCCGCGAGACTTTGCCCTGAGCGCAAAAATGGAGGCTCTAGACCCTTCCAGAGCTGAGATATCGAAACTCAAAATTTCGACCCGAAAAAAAAAACGACAGTGTTACCCCTTACGTTTTTTTGCGTTTTCGGGCGAAAAATCAAGTTTCTCCAATCCTCTCAAAACTCTGGATTATGATAGAGGGCCGGGAGACTTTGCCCTGAGCGCAAAAATGGAGGCTCTAGACCCCTCCAGAGCTGAGATATCGAAACTCAAAATTTCGACCCGAAAAAAAAAACGACAGTGTTACCCCTTACGTTTTTTTGCGTTTTCGGGCGAAAAATCAAGTTTCTCCAATCCCCTCAAAACTCTGGATTATGATAGAGGGCCGCGAGACTTTGCCCTGAGCGCAAAAATGGAGGCTCTAGACCCCTCCAGAGCTGAGATATCGAAACTCAAAATTTCGACCCGAAAAAAAAACGACAGTGTTACCCCTTACGTTTTTTTGCGTTTTCGGGCGAAAAATCAAGTTTCTCCAATCCTCTCAAAACTCTGGATTATGATAGAGGGCCGCGAGACTTTGCCCTGAGCGCAAAAATGGAGGCTCTAGACCCCTCCAGAGCTGAGATATCGAAACTCAAAATTTCGACCCGAAAAAAAAACGACAGTGTTACCCCTTACGTTTTTTTGCGTTTTCGGGCGAAAAATCAAGTTTCTCCAATCCCCTCAAAACTCTGGATTATGATAGAGGGCCGCGAGACTTTGCCCTGAGCGCAAAAATGGAGGCTCTAGACCCCTCCAGAGCTGAGATATCGAAACTCAAAATTTCGACCCGAAAAAAAACGACAGTGTTACCCCTTACGTTTTTTTGCGTTTTCGGGCGAAAAATCAAGTTTCTCCAATCCTCTCAAAACTCTGGATTATGATAGAGGGCCGCGAGACTTTGCCCTGAGCGCAAAAATGGAGGCTCTAGACCCCTCCAGAGCTGAGATATCGAAACTCAAAATTTCGACCCGAAAAAAAAACGACAGTGTTACCCCTTACGTTTTTTTGCGTTTTCGGGCGAAAAATCAAGTTTCTCCAATCCTCTCAAAACTCTGGATTATGATAGAGGGCCGCGAGACTTTGCCCTGAGCGCAAAAATGGAGGCTCTAGACCCCTCCAGAGCTGAGATATCGAAACTCAAAATTTCGACCCGAAAAAAAAAACGACAGTGTTACCCCTTACGTTTTTTTGCGTTTTCGGGCGAAAAATCAAGTTTCTCCAATCCTCTCAAAACTCTGGATTATGATAGAGGGCCGCGAGACTTTGCCCTGAGCGCAAAAATGGAGGCTCTAGACCCCTCCAGAGCTGAGATATCGAAACTCAAAATTTCGACCCGGAAAAAAAACGACAGTGTTACCCCTTACGTTTTTTTGCGTTTTCGGGCGAAAAATCAAGTTTCTCCAATCCTCTCAAAACTCTGGATTATGATAGAGGGCCGCGAGACTTTGCCCTGAGCTCAAAAATGGAGGCTCTAGACCCCTCCAGAGCTGAGATATCGAAACTCAAAATTTCGACCCGAAAAAAAAACGACAGTGTTACCCCTTACGTTTTTTTGCGTTTTCGGGCGAAAAATCAAGTTTCTCCAATCCTCTCAAAACTCTGGATTATGATAGAGGGCCGCGAGACTTTGCCCTGAGCGCAAAAATGGAGGCTCTAGACCCTTCCAGAGCTGAGATATCGAACCTCAAAATTTCGACCCGAAAAAAAAACGACAGTGTTACCCCTTACGTTTTTTTGCGTTTTCGGGCGAAAAATCAAGTTTCTCCAATCCTCTCAAAACTCTGGATTATGATAGAGGGCCGCGAGACTTTGCCCTGAGCTCAAAAATGGAGGCTCTAGACCCTTCCAGAGCTGAGATATCGAAACTCAAAATTTCGACCCGAAAAAAAAACGACAGTGTTACCCCTTACGTTTTTTTGCGTTTTCGGGCGAAAAATCAAGTTTCTCCAATCCTCTCAAAACTCTGGATTATGATAGAGGGCCGCGAGACTTTGCCCTGAGCGCAAAAATGGAGGCTCTAGACCCTTCCAGAGCTGAGATATCGAACCTCAAAATTTCGACCCGAAAAAAAAACGACAGTGTTACCCCTTACGTTTTTTTGCGTTTTCGGGCGAAAAATCAAGTTTCTCCAATCCTCTCAAAACTCTGGATTATGATAGAGGGCCGCGAGACTTTGCCCTGAGCGCAAAAATGGAGGCTCTAGACCCCTCCAGAGCTGAGATATCGAAACTCAAAATTTCGACCCGAAAAAAAAAACGACAGTGTTACCCCTTACGTTTTTTTGCGTTTTCGGGCGAAAAATCAAGTTTCTCCAATCCTCTCAAAACTCTGGATTATGATAGAGGGCCGCGAGACTTTGCCCTGAGCGCAAAAATGGAGGCTCTAGACCCTTCCAGAGCTGAGATATCGAAACTCAAAATTTCGACCCGAAAAAAAAACGACAGTGTTACCCCTTACGTTTTTTTGCGTTTTCGGGCGAAAAATCAAGTTTCTCCAATCCTCTCAAAACTCTGGATTATGATAGAGGGCCGCGAGACTTTGCCCTGAGCGCAAAAATGGAGGCTCTAGACCCCTCCAGAGCTGAGATATCGAAACTCAAAATTTCGACCCGAAAAAAAAAACGACAGTGTTACCCCTTACGTTTTTTTGCTTTTTCGGGCGAAAAATCAAGTTTCTCCAATCCTCTCAAAACTCTGGATTATGATAGAGGGCCGCGAGACTTAGACCTGAGCGCAAAAATGGAGGCTCTAGACCCTTCCAGAGCTGAGATATCGAAACTCAAAATTTCGCCCCGAAAAAAAAAACGACAGTGTTACCCCTTACGTTTTTTTTTTTTGGGCGAAAAATTAAGTATCCCCAATCTTCTTGAAACTCTGGATTCTGATAGAGGGCCGTGAGAGTTAGAAATGTGTGCAAAAATTGAGGCTCTAGACCTTTCCAGAGCTGAGATATTGAAACTCAAAAATTCGACCCGAAAAAAAAAAAACGACAGTGGTACCATTTTCGTTTTTTTTTTTCGGGCGAAAAATTAAGGTTCTCCAATCTTCACAAAACTCTGGATTCTGATAGAGGGCCGTGAGAGTTAGACCTGTATGCAAAAATGGAGGCTCTAGACCCTTCCAGAGCTGAGATATCGAAACTCAAAAATTCGACCCGAAAAAAAACCCGACAGTGTTACCCCTTACGTTTTTTTGCGTTTTCGGGCGAAAAATCAAGTTTCTCCAATCCTCTCAAAACTCTGGATTATGATAGAGGGCCGCGAGACTTTGCCCTGAGCGCAAAAATGGAGGCTCTAGACCCTTCCAGAGCTGAGATATCGAAACTCAAAATTTCGACCCGAAAAAAAAACGACAGTGTTACCCCTTACGTTTTTTTGCGTTTTCGGGCGAAAAATCAAGTTTCTCCAATCCTCTCAAAACTCTGGATTATGATAGAGGGCCGCGAGACCTTGCCCTGAGCGCAAAAATGGAGGCTCTAGACCCTTCCAGAGCTGAGATATCGAAACTCAAAATTTCGACCCGAAAAAAAAAACGACAGTGTTACACCTTACGTTTTTTTGCTTTTTCGGGCGAAAAATCAAGTTTCTCCAATCCTCTCAAAACTCTGGATTATGATAGAGGGCCGCAAGACTTTGCCCTGAGCGCAAAAATGGAGGCTCTAGACCCTTCCAGAGCTGAGATATCGAAACTCAAAATTTCGACCCGAAAAAAAAACGACAGTGTTACCCCTTACGTTTTTTTGCGTTTTCGGGCGAAAAATCAAGTTTCTCCAATCTTCTCAAAACTCTGGATTCTGATAGAGGGCCATGAGACTTAGACCTGAGCGCAAAAATGGAGGCTCTAGACCCTTCCAGAGCTGAGATATCGAAACTCAAAATTTCGCCCCGAAAAAAAAAAACGACAGTGTTACCCCTTACGTTTTTTTTTTGGGGGCGAAAAATTAAGTATCCCCAATCTTCTTGAAACTCTGGATTCTGATAGAGGGCCGTGAGAGTTAGAAATGTGTGCAAAAATTGAGGCTCTAGACCTTTCCAGAGCTGAGATATTGAAACTCAAAAATTCGACCCGAAAAAAAAAACGACAGTGTTACCCCTTTCTTTTTTTTTTCGGGCGAAAAATTAAGGTTCTCCAATCTTCTCAAAACTCTGGATTCTGATAGAGGGCCGTGAGACTTAGACCTGAGTGCCAAAATGGAGGCTCTAGACCCTTCCAGAGCTGAGATATCAAAGCTCAAAAATTCGACCCGAAAAAAAAAAACGACAGTGGTACCCCTTTCGTGTTTTTTTTTTTTTGGGCGAAAATTTAAGTTTCTCCAATCTTCTCAAAACTCTGGATTCTGATAGAGGGCCATGAGAGTTAGACCTGTGTGCAAAAATGGAGGCTCTAGACCCTTCCAGAGCTGAGATATCGAAACTCAAAAATTCGACCCGAAAAAAAAAACGACAGTGGTACCTTTTGTTTTTTTTTTTCGGGCGAAAAATTAAGGTTCTCCAATCTTCTCAAAACTCTGGATTCTGATAGAGGGCCGTGAGAGTTAGACCTGAGTGCAACAATGGAGGCTCTAGGCCCTTCCAGAGCTGAGATATCAAAACTCAAAAAATTCGACCCGAAAAAAAAAACGACAGTGGTACCTTTTGTTTTTTTTTTCGGGCGAAAAATTAAGGTTCTCCAATCTTCTCAAAACTCTGGATTCTGATAGAGGGCCATGAGACATAGACCCGAGTGCAAAAATGGAGGCTCTAGACCCTTCCAGAGCTGAGATATCAAAGCTCAAAAATTCGACCCGAAAAAAAACGACAGTGGTACCCCTTTCGTTTTTTGTTTTTTTTTCGGGCGAAAAATTAAGTTTCTCCAATCTTCTCAAAACTCTGGATTCTGATAGAGGGCCGTGAGACTTTGACCTGAGCGCAAAAATGGAGGCCTTAGACCCTTCCAGAGCTGAGATATTGAGATATTTATAATGGCATAAATGCTACGTAGGATCTCAATATCTCAGCTCTGGAAGGGTCTAGAGCCTCCATTTTTGCACTGAGGTCTAACCCTAACCCTAACACATTTAAAAAATCCTGATTTAAAACGTGCAATTCTACAGTTGTTTTTTAACTTTAATAAGTTAAATTTTACATACAAACTATGAAATACTGGCAAAAATATATACAAAATGTAAATACACCCTAGAAAATGTTGCTTGCTTCTGTGTTTGGAGTGAAGTGCTGCCATGCTTCTTTTCAATGTAGAGTTTTTTTTTTATATATAATTACTACATGCAGGGCTTTACTGGCATTTGATTGGATGACAAACGTTCAATTTCATGGACTGCAGGCTTTAAACTAGGTGAAATGCTCCAGAAGTTAAAAAAGGGGGCTGACATGTGATGTCTATTGTAATGGACACAAGGTCTGAATGGGTTAACTTTTATTCCTTTAACTTTTTGGTCTATTACTTGATGGAAGTCCTGATTCAATCTGAAATTTTATATAAGTTAAGCCTTTGTCACTGCATTCCTCTGCCATTCTAAAATCACCGTGATGCCCCAACTTTTGACTTATTGCTTTATCTTCCCAGAAGTCACTTTGTATCCAGACACAATAAATACTGACAGGCTTTTGTAACTAAATTAAGAACAAAAGGATTCAGCTAAAGCAGCAATCAAACAAACCCAGTAAGCCCCCAGCAGACTGTCTCTGCTGTCACTTAATTCTGACCGATAACACCTCTGTGATGCACATTACGCCCATTACCCTTTATCAAGTGTCTGCCACTAATCCTGACCCCTGCTTCCCCTCCCAAAGGTAAATAGTGTCCAGCTTACCCAAGCACGCATCCCTATCGATCATTATTGATTCCTGTTCTCGAGGACCCCGCAGAGCTGAGATGAGGAGTCTGTATCGGTGATTCTGTGGAGTCGCTCAAGGGAGTTGTAGATGATAAAGCCTGTTATTTGCCAACGGTCACACTGTAAATGTATGATCCTCGCTGGACGTTGTGATGGATAACCTGTCACTAGCCCGGACCAACAGATTGATGTAATGCTATATTTATGGCTCCTGGAGTTCTTTTATTTGATGTTTTTGATATAAGCCAGTTGTGAAAGCACAGATACCAGATTCTCCTGGGAGAAATTTAGCATGAGAGATTTTCTCAGTTGCGGATTAACCTTTTTGAAAGATGATTCATCCAGTAATTTGGGAAATTTAGATCTGATGCAATCCAATACATGTTGAGCCAGGACATTTATTAGGACATTTATTAAAAGGGATTTGATGATTCATGGGGAATAGGATTGTGGATCCTTCACTCTCCCTACTCAGATATTGTGGACATAAAGCCAGCCAACATGGAAGAGTTGACGGAGGTGATCACAGCGGCAGAGTTTCACCCTAACCAATGCAACACGTTCGTCTACAGTAGCAGCAAGGGCTCCATAAGATTGTGCGACATGAGAACCTCTGCACTTTGTGACAACCACTCTAAATGTGAGTTTACTAAGTCTTTTGACTGAGATGTGCTGTTCATTTAGTCTGCCAACTTACTGCAATCATTAGCTCTTTTACTCAAGATCTTGGATTAAACCAAATAGGGTTTAAGGCAGTATGTTTTAAGTTTTAGGACACCATTGGGTGACCTGATGGAGTTTTATGACACCATTGGGTCACCTGATGGAGTTTTAGGACACCATTGGGTGACCTGATGGAGTTTTAGGACACCATTGGGTGACCTGATGGAGTTTCAGGACACCATTGGGTGACCTGATGGAGTTTTAGGACACCATTGGGTGACCTGATGGAGTTTTAGGACACCATTGGGTCACCTGATGGAGATTTAGGACACCATTGGGTCACCTGATGGAGTTTTAGGACACCATTGGGTGACCTGATGGAGTTTTAGGACACCATTGGGTGACCTGATGGAGTTTTAGGACACCATTGGGTCACCTGATGGAGTTTTAGGACACCATTGGGTGACCTGATGGAGTTTTAGGACACCATAGGGTCACCTGATGGAGTTTTAGGACACCATTGGGTCACCTGATGGAGTTTTAGGACACCATTGGGTCACCTGATGGAGTTTTAGGACACCATTGGGTCACCTGATGGAGTTTTAGGACACCATTGGGTGACCTGATGGAGTTTTAAGACACCGTTGGGTCACTTGATGGAGTTTTAGGACACCATTAGGTCACTTGGAGTTTTTCGGTTCCTTGCCACTGTTGCCTTTGGCTTGCTCAGTTGGGGATATTCAAATTAATGAACCAATCAGTAATACCATTGATCAGCTCTACCAAACATGGATGTTTTTCCACTATGTTTTGATTGTTTCTCCCTATCAGTATTTGAGGAACCAGAAGACCCCAGTAATCGCTCCTTCTTCTCAGAGATCATCTCCTCCATCTCAGATGTGAAATTCAGCCACAGTGGACGCTACTTGATGACTCGTGACTATCTCACAGTGAAGGTGTGGGATGTGAACATGGAGAGCAAGCCTTTGGAAACTTACCAGGTACTGTCTCTGCAGATTAGACCATGACCAATGACTATGATGACGGTATAAACAAGGTGCTGATCGTGTGCTTTCGGTTCTTTCTTTGACAGGTCCATGACTACCTTAGGAGTAAGCTATGCTCTCTTTACGAAAACGACTGCATCTTCGACAAGTTTGAATGTGTCTGGAATGGAAATGACAGGTGTGTCAAAAGCGGGTGTGTCCAGTCCTCCTCTTGGATGTCCACATTCCAGTGTTTAGCTGTATCCTGGAGCTTTCGAGGAATCCTGAGAACCTTGATTAGTTGTTCAGATGTGTTTAATTGGGGTAGGAGGAAAACGGTGTCCCTCCAGGAGCAGGATTGGACAAATCCTTGGTCAAAAACAATCAAGTTTCGGACTATATATGGCCGATGTCAGGTAATAAGAGCTAACTCTTGTCTTTTTTCCTTTCCCATTAGTGTCCTAATGACAGGCTCCTACAACAACTTCTTCCGTATGTTCGATCGGAACACCAAGCGTGATGTGACTCTCGAGGCCTCGCGGGAGAACAGCAAACCCAGAGCCATCCTCAAGCCACGCAAGGTTTGTGTTGGCGGCAAGCGCCGGAAAGACGAAATCAGTGTGGACAGTCTGGACTTCAGCAAGAAGATCCTACACACTGCATGGCACCCCTACGAGAACATCATTGCTGTGGCTGCCACCAACAACCTCTACATATTTCAGGACAAGGTCAACTAGCGTGTAGCTCGGACGTCTCCAGGTATCACAGCGGCAAAAGGCGCCATTTCTCTAGATGGCTTGAGGTTGGACTCAACATCTAGATGAGCTTTGCCTTTACAGCAGATTTGATGCTGCACTGAATCGAACTACACAAAACTTGAAAGTGCATTGCAAACCACGAACAATGACACTGGCTGTTGGACTTTTGTTTTTAACTACTTCAAATCTTCTTCCTCTCAGTAGGTTTATTGGTTACGCACACCAATGCAGAGAGGACCCCTTTACTTTTAATGTAGCTGATGGCCCTTTCACATGACTCGTGTCAGGGTTTGACCGCTCTAACCGTCATGAGAAGCGTTGTAGATGGAAGGATGTTGCTAGGTTGCAAGAAAGAGGAAATGTACAAAATGAAAATTAGGAAAGCAACCAAAATGTGTTAAGTGTAGAAAAAAAGTCAAGCTTTGAAAGAAAAACGTGAATGTGTTCCTCTGAATGTCATGATATGCATCGTTCATGTAATGATATGCTTCAACAGTTAAAGTCGAATTTGCGTGAAACATTTTAGCTTGACACAATGCATTAGGGGACATCGAGTCGTGTGAAAGGGCCTTTTCGACCGAGTCAGTATTCAGCCTACATTTGAGTCGCACTCCTTGGCAGGACAGAGGACGCAGATGGCTCCGATAATGGAATACGTTATTGTGACTGCTGAAATAATCAGCTTATTTTTATTTCTCAGTTTACTTCGTGAAGGTGCACGCATCATCAAAACCCAACTTCAGGGTTGACTGATGCAACAAACAAGTCATGATGTAAACGATGTAGCAAATGTACTAATGTTCTGCTTTTGTTCTAATTTTATAAAGAAAAGGAGAAATTTAATAAAAATCAAGAGGAAAATTTTGTATTTGTATTGTAATTTCATGGCCTGAGAAAAAGACATCAGAACATCTGCTAAAAAACAAAAAAAGATCGCATTTATTTCCAGTAACACAGAAATAGCAACAAGCCCAAATCAAACCGCTTTTAGAAACACTTTTAGACACTGACCTGCTACAATTGATGCTCACAAGAGGCTGCAGTGTGACATGTACAAACGCATTCCCTGCCTGACCACCGAAGTTCATTGGCAATCCGCCTTGTGCGAGCCTGCAACTAGTGGCCGTACAGGGAACCATCTCGCACAGGTTGAGAAGATCTACATGTTTAACACTGTGCTGTGATGAGCACAGGCTCATGCTCAGTCCTCTAAAGTCCACTACGGCTTCACTTTGTGGAGCGGCGGCTGGGTTCGGAGGCCGTGGGGGGAGGAGGGGGTCCCCGGCGGTCCAGGTCCTCGATGTAGAACATGATGAGTTTGCGGCGCTCTTCCGGGACGCAGTCTAGGACCAGGTAACGTTTGTCATTCTGAAGGACTTTCTCGATGTCACTGAAGGCCTGGTCCGACTCCTGGATCGACTTCCGTGATCTACAGAGAACACAAGTTTGGCAGCTTTAAGGCCGTGTGTCCACCAAAGCGTTTTTCCACGCGCCTGGCGTATGTTTTCAATGGGAGCGCCGCGTTTTTTAAACGCCATGAGCGTACCGAGGCACTGAGCGTTTTTTTCACGCTGAAGTGTCGCTGGGAGTCGAAAAATGTTCAACTTTGGTTAAAACGCAGCACTCATTACTGTCACTTTTTACCCAGTCGTTCAATCACAGTGGAGGAGGGGCGGGACTAATACCACACCGACCAACTGTCACAACATTCAACTTCAGCGGATATTCTGTATCATAGCAACGAAATGTCTCAATGGGAAAAAACGCTGCGCTGCCAAAATGCTCAAGCGCCCAAAGCATGGCGTCTTCAGCAGAGCGTCTAGCGTTTTCAGCTGGCTAAAAACGCTTTGGTGGACACACGGCCAAGTTTAAATTCTAGATGCCTAATGAGGCTAGTTACATTCATTTTCAAATAAAAAATCTGTCATTTATTCACTCATACCATCACAAACCTGTAAGACTGTCTTTGTGTTTCAATAAGACAAAATATTGACCATTTTTGAGAATGAAAGTGATGTGCGTACCTATACGTGATGAATTTGGTTTCTTTCAGGAGAGTTCGGAAGTCAGCTTTGGCTGTGATGTATTTGTCCTTTATGTAATCTTCAAATTCCCGCTGTTTCTTCTAGAAGGTGAAAGAATGAATGTTTCAAAAAGTTGATGCCAAGGCAAAAAAAGTCAATCTGACAACCTTATAATCGAACTCACTCGATCACTGCTGGAGAACTTGATGCAGCGTGGGTCATCTTTGATGATCTTCTTCACCTCTTTCCATGTGGTGGTTAATGTGATCTATGATTAAATAGTTCCAGAAGCAGTGAGAACACATGGACATCCCACAGATACACAGATACACATTTAAGGTTTTAATAATCCATTTGATATTTAATAACTTAATTTTCAACATCAGTTAAATAGGAAATCATAACGTGTTCAGATACAAAAAGGTTCGATTAAACTTTTTACGTTGGAAAATGTTCTGAACTTTATTCATTTAGCAGACCCTTTTATCCAAATCAATTTGGTACATGTGAACATTAGTATTAATTTTCTATAATAATTATTATAACATTATCACTATAGTAATGTGTATATTTATATACATATATGCTTTTTTTAAAATAAATAAATACATAAATAAAATATATGATACAAGCATACTTTAAATTTAAATTATATAATACATTTTATTTATATAATTATTAACAATGTATTAATGTTATTATAAGCATATAACAATTGTTATATATAATATAAAATGTATATATTTATACTTTAGTTATTATTATAATAAAATAAAGCATACAATAATACACTGACTAATCTCTCTCTATATAACTTATACTTTAACTTGAAATATAATAATTAGTATGCAAGTATATATTAGATAAGTATATCATATTTATATTGTACAATTCCAAGTATATAATAATAAAATTGATATTCTTATTGTACAAGCATATAGTAACAGTAAGTGTTATTTATTAGTATAAATGGTAATAGTATAAATATATAAGTATAGAAGTATAGTATACAGTATGGAAGTATATAATAACAATACTATATGCCAGTATACAGTATATACATCATACATTTATTCTACAATGTAAAAAAACATTTTCATGATTAGTAATCACAACATTTTTTCTTTTGTCAAATCAACTTAAATAATTTATTTAGTTCAGATAACATATTATTTTGAGTTTCTGACGATTAAATCAATCTCCTTCATTGTATTAACTCACTTTTTCCATTTCAATGAACTTAAAATTTTAAGGCAACCAGGTTACTTACTTTAAGTTAAACCAACAATATTTTTTTTTACAGTGTAGGATGAGAATTATTATTATTATTATACAATGTATCTAAGAATATATTGACATCATATCAATGGTGACCCTTGACTCACCATAGACGTCTCATCCAACAGCTGCCTGAAGTGCTCTTTCTTCCTCTTGGTAAGAGCCTCCACATGTTCTTCAAACAGTTTCTCCTTCTCATGTCTCTCCAGCAGAGACGACGACTCCCACCGGTGGTCTTTACGCAGGTTACGCCTCGTTTCAGACCAGGAAGCGTCCGTTGACCGTACCTATACGTGAACACACGAGAGAACACATATTTAATACAATGTACAATTAGCAATCTAATTCTTCAGAGTGAGCCGGCACTGACCATATCTGACATGAGAGCTTTGAAGTGCTGGACGGCCTCCTCTCGTTTGTGCTGCTCTCTCTCTCGGTCGATCTCTTTGGTCTGTTCAGATCGAGCTCTCTGCACTTCCCGCTCTCTCTCCCTCAAACTGGCTTCGATGCGAGCCTGCCGTTCCAGCTCCTTCTCCGCATCCGCATCCACGTTCTACACAACACAATGACACGTGGACATTTCTCATCATATGTGCTGCCTGTGATATTACTGGTTGAAATGTTTCCACGTCCAAGCTAGGGCTGAACGATTAATTGCATTTGCGATAAAATCGCGATATGATGAAACGCGATTTTGTAATCGCAAGAGCTGCGATTACATTGGTCACGTGACACGCGAGAGAAAAGCAGTCTGCAAGATAAAGCATCAACTTGCCACGCTACGCGGTCTGGCGTCCAGAAAAGAACAGTTTATTGTGTTATTTATTCTCTCCTCTCCTCAACAATCCTGGATCGATTCAGAGAACTTCAGAATCGAGTATGAGCTTAGTTTTTAAACACAGATGCGTGATGACGCTGCGCGTGCTTTAGAAACGAACCGTGTTCTGAATCTGCTTGCTTCTATTCTCTCTCTCTCTCTCTCTCTCTCTCTCTCTCTCTCTCTTCCTCACACACACACACACACACACACGACACCGCTCGAACCTTCCAAAACATAGTAACGTTATTTCATAAAGTTCGGGGTTGAACCGAATTACAAGGACATTCGCGGGCTTCAGGTTTTGCCGCTTTGCTTGATGTTATAAAGTTACTCTTGCAGTGCGCGTTCTCTCCCGCGGGAATTTTCCTTACAAATGCTTCACAGAGGCATTATTTATGTCTTTTGGAATGCAGTTGGCTTGTATATTAAAACCATGAAAATCACTGAGAAGGCTGCTTTCATTTTAAAATACTAACGCGTGCTTTGTGAAGAGCGCTCGTGCATGCGGCCGTGAGCGACTCATTTGTAGATGTACTTGCATGTCAAAATGCTTTTATGACGCGAAATTAATGTAAACACGGTCAGTTATATCTTAAACCAACAGGACAAACCACGTTTACAATTTCAAAAGAGATATATGCATTAGTGTGAATGCAGCTTATCGTATCTAAACTGAGGGGAAATCACTCCAGCTCTTGAATGAAAAACATTCAGACAGCCTACTTTTAAATACAGAGACCACTCTTTCTTTATTGCTTGTAATGTTTTTTTTTTTGTTTCTCTTTATTTACTAGCTTTTATATTTTGAAGCTATATTATTTTATATAGCCTATTTAAAATTCTTAACATGTAATTGGTTTAATTAAATGGGGTTTTTTTATATTTATTTTTGAAAGTATGTGTTTTTACACATGTAATTAAATACATATTTTAAGAGTTATTAAGATTAATTAATAAGAAAAAAAGTAGATCGGATCATGAGCTATCTAAAGATTCCCATCCCTACTGTACAATGATTTATTGCTTGTCTTTGTCGACTAATACAGAAGGTAAATGACTTTTTTTTTTAAATCGCATATTAAATCGCAATCGCAATATTGGTTAAAAAAAATCGCAATTAGATTATTTTCCAAAATCGTTCAGCCCTAGTCCAAGCTAAAAAGTGGATTCTGCCCTGTCCTAATGACTCATACACAATAAGACCATCCTTCTGACCTTCGCCTGCTTCTCCACATACTGTTTGTACAGTTCTTCTCTAGCAGCTGAGCTCTCCACAGCTTTGTAGCGCTGGTCCGTCTCCAGCTTGTCCTTCACTTTGCTCCAGCGCTGAGAGACGTCCACGTGGTGGTCTGACAGCAAATCGAAGAAATCCTGTTTCACCTGCAGCCAGAAACACAAGTTGTCAGCTTAACCTTCAAATGGTCTTCGTTTCCGGTGTACACTTCTGGGCTTCCGGGTCTATACGACCCCAACAATCGATTGAGTAATTGTACAAAAAAAATATACATTTTTAATCATACAAATAATATATCGTTTTTTTTTGGTTTACTTCTCATCTATTCATTAATGCTGTGTTTTTGGAGATATAAAGTACTTTTGTATCCATATACCACACAATTCCTCAACCACACCATTAGCTTGCATATGAAATATACATTTTTTATGATTTATTGTATTTATATCCTTCATTTCTTGTTATTTATATATTATTTTATTGCCATTACCTGTTTTATACAGAAGTTTAGTTTGCTAAATGTTTTCGTTTTTTAGTTGGTTGTGAAAAGGAAATGGTTCTATATATATATATATATATATATATTTATTTGTGTGTGCCGTAAAGTGGTTTGAAAAAATGAAATCGGTATAGGCAGGTCAAACTCTGAAAAATCGGAAATCGAGCTAGAAAATTGTAATCGGTGCCTCTCTAAGTTCAATTCACTTCTGACTTCCTGTCAATGCAAGTGGCGGTCGTGGGAGGCCGGCGACAGACCTTTTCTACTTTGTTTTTGGAGTCTTCTTTGTCCTTCTTTTTCAAGGCCGTCATAAACTCTGTGAACATGATTTCTCTGTCCTTCATCTTCTCAATGGCCTTGAAACGAGGATCCTTGGAGTGTTTTGCGGCAAACTCACTGAACGTGGTCCTAAAAGGGAAATGAACACGTGACATTTTAGTCTGTCGATCTAATCTGTTCACGCTTGGTATTGAGACGCACATCAGCAGGTGAACACCCGAAATGTAGAGAAGGCCTAATTAAAACAGACCTAATGTGAAATCTGGAATCTTCCATCATCTTTCGGAAGTCGTCTTTAGCCTGCATGAGTTTATTCTTCTTCTCCTTCCTCTCTTCTTCAGCACGAGTCTTCACATACTGATCAAACACCTGCAGTGAATGGAGACAAAGTGAAAAAGCTGCTCTCTTGTGCTCATTCAGCAAACACCAAATCACTCTCACCTGTTTCCTCTCCTTGGGGTTGAGCAGCAAATATCGAGGGTCGAACACAATCTTGTGCAGTTCTTTGTCCCAAGTGGAGAAAGCTGAAACCTGCAGGTATGAAGTGGGCAGAATGATGGCTTACCAACGAACAGATCATCCAATAATGTTAAAACAACACGTCAGTCATGTGACATACATACAAACGTCACTTGTGTTGAACCCACAACATTCCTTTAACAACATACACAAATCTACATCAAATCACCACTACTGCAAAACACTGATAGACATGGATGAAATATAAAATCAAGCAACACAATGTACAAACTTATCCATTACCCAATGCAACAATACACTCTACTGTGATGTTGCTTGAAATGCCAAATAATTACTATTATGTAGGACCAGTTTTTTAAAAAAATTAAATCAGACAGATAGAGGTTCTAGTATGAACAGTGAAGGCACGAACACTAGTGTCAAGTAGGACTGGGTGGTAGGACTCATGATTGGTCAGTATTAGCTCATGGCTCATCCACATATTTGATTCGTTCATATCTCTCGTATCACATCGTGAGCACTCTCTCGTTTGATTCTAACTCAACTGATGTCATCTTGAGTCTCACTAATCCACTATTAAAAACAAAACTGGAGGACTTCAGTATCAAAGGTGCTGTAATATTGTTGCCAATATATATTATATATTTTCAATTCATTTCAATATTTTATGTCTAGTTATTATTTTGGTGAAAAGCCTTATAATATGAGGTACGATTGCACATCATTGTACATATTTGCTTGATGTGAACCATTTTTCTTCACAGAAGCTTTAAGGTTTAATATAGGGGAGTTCAAAAAATTCAACTCAAATCAATATTTTGTTCAGATGTTTACCTATGTGGTGAGAAGTCGTGCAATTAGCGGATGAATGTACATTATGCCATACATTCTATATATTATATTATATCAAATATATTGTATGATATTCAGCCACATATCGTGCATATTATATGCAACAGTAAACATGAATAAATCCTGCTATGCTATACCATATATATTGCTGTTTTTTACCTATAGCATAATAATAATAAAAAACTAACCAGACTAGCATCTATATACCATATCTAGTTAATTATAATTGGAGCAAATTCAATTTGACACTGTAACTATGTATGTAATACGTCTGCATGTATATACACTACTGATCAAAAGTTTTAGATTTGTGAGATTTTTTATGTTTTTAAAAGAAATCTCTTCTGCTCACCAAGGCTGCAATTATTTTATTAAATAATACACACAAAAAACAGTAATATTGTGAAATATTATTACAATTTAAAACAGCGGTTTTCTATGTAAATATATAGTAAAGTGTAATTTATTCCTGTGATCAAAGCTGAATTTACAGCATCATTACTCCAGTCTTCAGTGTCACATGATCCTACAGAAATTATAATATGATGCTCAAGAAACATTTATGATTATTATCCATGTTGAAAACAGTTTTTTTAACATTTTTATTTTAATAGAAAGTTCAAAAGAACATAATTGATCTGAAATGGAAAGCTTTTGTAACATTCAAAAGTTTGGGGTCAGTAAGAACTTATTTTTTATTTTTGAAAATACTTTTATTCATCAAGGATGAGTTAAATTGATCAAAAGTTACAGTAAAGACATTTATAATGTTAAAAAAGATTATATTTTAAATAAATGCTGTTCTTTTGAACTTTCTATTCATCGTAGAATTTTGGGGGAAAAAAATGGTACACGACTGTTTTCAACATTGAAAATAATAATTTATGTTTTTTGAGCATAAAATCAGCATATTAGAATGATTTATGAAGGATCAGGTGACACTGAAAACTGATGTGTAATCAGCAACAGTAATGATGTTGAAAATTCAGCTTTCAAATTACATATTAAAATATATTCAAATAGAAAACAGTCATTTTAAATTCTCATAATATTTCAAAATATTACTGTTTGTCTTTTTTTTTTCCATCAAATAAAGCCTTGGTGAGCAGAAGAGACTTCATTTAAAAACATAAAAAAATCTTACTGATCTAAAACTTTTGACCGGTAGTGTGTAATATGTATTTATGTAATATGCCTGTATGCATGTAATATGTATGCATGTTTTTTATATATAATATTAATTTGTAGCATATAGCACTGCTGTATTGCTATTCCTACATTTTCCATTGAATCAATAGGAAATCATCTGATTTTAAATGACCAAAGTCACTATTTTATATCTGAAATCTCCCTGTACTACAGAAGGTTCTCCTCCATTGACAAAGCTTTAAAAACTAAGCAAAAGCGGCAGCCTTTCCAACGCATTCATCCAAATTCACTTATTTTCATTCCCATGTACATCAACTGGACTAAATAAGAGGACAAATTTAGAAAGTCGTGAATGAGCATATATAGGCCGATTTCAGACTTAGCAATGCTTGTTAAATATCCAATTTGTCATTGAATTTCCAGAATAACACTTAAAATGTATAGAGTAATCATATAAATACTTTGGTCATACCACCCATCCCTATAGTCAATATAGCACATCATTTAACACAACTTTAAAGCAATTCAGAAATAACAGGTAAGAAACGGGAGTGACAGAATGAGCAGAAAGGAACTTAAGACTAGATTACATAATAATAAAGAATAATAGTGACAAGAATGAACTTAAGATTGTACCTTGATGGGCTTCCTTTCAGATTTATGTGTCTAACATTACAGAGCTGGTTAGAGTATTGCGTTGGATTGAAGTGTTTTACCCCTCTCTCCAGCAGCATGTCCCTGAACTGGTTCATGCGGGCCTCCAGGGGCACCAGGGCCCGATCACGAGCGGCCTTCAGTTCGGCCTCCATGGACGCGTCTTTCTCTGCGCCAGCCTCCTTCACATCGTCCTTCCTGTCAGAGAGAAGAGGAAGAGTGTAAGGAAGAACATTTCAGAGTTGTTACCTGTTTTGGCTTGTAGAGGTGATTTTTCTCTTAACTTGAGAGAATTGATTCCTATCGAACTAATCTATTTACTAGAGCCGTCAATCGATTAGTAGTTCACTTTTAGTAGTTAACACAATGCATTTGGTTCTATTTAAGGATAGAGAATATACTAAAACAGAATAAAACTGTTGTGATTAGTCAAATTTCATTAAAGTTAATAAGTGTATATTTGAAGAGTTGAGATGCAAAAGCCTCTAAGTGCCATTTGAAATTTTCTTCTAGAATGATCATTTCTATCAAGCTTGTATATATAAGTTCAGTGATTTCACTTATTACCTATTAATTGTTATTTAAGTGAAATTACTGAACTTAAATATACAAGTTTGACAAAAATCATCATTAAAGAAGAAAATTTCAAATGGCATTTAGAGGCTTTTGCATCTGAACTCTTCATTTATTAAAACAGAATGCATAACTTCGATAGCCCTACTAAAATTTTCTTGTATTTGAGAAGGTGTGTTTAAATTCGAGTTATTTTGCGTTTTGAAAAGAAGACTACAGTGTCAAGTACAAATATATTGCCATTTTTGCTTTCGGTTCTTGAAAACATTAATACACATCACTGAAGGGCTGAAGTTTTGATTTGTTCACTGGGGTTTGCCTAATGGAGGCTAGAGAGAGGTCAAACAAGGTGGGTTACCTTGGAGGCCAACGTTGGCATCGCCAGAGCTTAGAAGCGTTCCCTGAAAAATAGTCCCCAGTGCAACAGGACCACTGTTTGGGGTCAGGGGGAGGCAGGCGTGAAGGGCACTGATGGGAAACAGTGACTGATTTGATTTGGTAAACGTTATGGAGTCACCACTTTTCAAAGACCCAAACTAAAGATTAGCACTGCTAAGACAAGTCAGCATTGGGTGCAAAAAAAAAAAAAGCGCCGACAATTTGTTTAACTGTGACATAAAACAGTCCATTCAACATGTTTTTGCTCAGGGCCTAAACGGAAGCAGCCTCATTTCCTTTTCTCATCATATGATTAGAAATAAAGTTTCAGCGATGCTTCTAGTTTCTTCTGTATAATACAAAAGTTAGGTGTTCAGCAGGGGCGAGTGCTCGGCCCCTTATGGTTTCCCGCTGAGAGCCGATGCCACTTACTTTCTCTTCTTGGCCTTCGAAGGCTCGTCGTCCAGTGCATCCTCTATGGCTGTTTCAATCTCCTCTTTGGTGAAACCTGCTGTTAGAAATAAAAGTGTGTGTTTTTTTGCCGTGTTACTGTAACCTAGACCAAGAATCAAAGTTTACAAGCTGAACATGTATGCAGTGCAAATCAGTGTGTTTTACCAATTTTCCTGTTGTCATCTAGGCCCCTTTTGTGGTGGGGCTCTTGAATGTATTTGTCCACATCAGCACGGCCCACCAGCTCCTCGGGTCGGTCCCACATGGACAGTCGTGTGGTGGGGTTGTAGTAAAACACACGGTCATCTCCAGTCCAGACCACACACCTAAAAACCACAAATAT
The DNA here is from genome assembly GCF_988280905.1 of Pimephales promelas. Taxonomy (NCBI): domain Eukaryota; kingdom Metazoa; phylum Chordata; class Actinopteri; order Cypriniformes; family Leuciscidae; genus Pimephales; species Pimephales promelas. Next base: position 30,012,281 of record NC_142787.1, read on the forward strand.
TAAGAGTGTAACGATACACAAAACTGACGGCTAAGGTTTTCCCACGGTTTTAACGTCTCGGTTCGGTTTAGAAAGCTAAAATTGCTTTGTTTTTTTTTTTTAAACAGTGGTTTAATGAAAAAAAAATGTTTTTATCTTTAAATTAATTAAGATAACATTAAAAGTTGTAGCCTTTTCAGATGCTATTTATTTTTTAGATACAATAATCAACACTTTGTATGAAAACATGTACACTGAATATAAGGCAGTTTTATCATTTTTACTCTGATTTGTTATTGAAATATAATAATTTACACAGTTGTCATTTTCATAAAAGATATTTTAAACAGGTTAAACAAAATATAATATATAGGTTAACATTTATTTAGTGCGTAAGTTTTCATAAATACAATTGTCATTTTTTTGGTGCACACTAGCTTATTCATAACAGTAAGGCCAACATATTCATACTAAAAGGTAAAAACTTTGATTTTAAAGAGTTCACTGAATCACTGAAGAGATGGAAAAGGCTCACCAGGGAGTACCGGGAATCGGGTTTGTGGCAACAGGTTTGGCCTTCTGTGCTACTTTTTCCTCCTCAGTCATATCTTCTTCCCTGGGCAACTACAACATCAAAACATTATCAATAATGTTCCCTAAAACCTCAAAGTAAGTCTAAATCACTTTCACACTTACCTCTTTAGAAATGCCAAAGTCAGATTTGACTTCCATGTCTATATCCTTTAAAAGTGAATCAGCATGGTTATGGCCATGTTTAGCCTTGTCACTGTTCTTATCTGTTCAGACAAATAAAGCAATATATTTCTGAACATAACACTTGACCATGAACATTTGTCCATTCAACACAGCGAGTCAATGTTAACAAAACAAAAAGACACGAGGCTTACCTCTCTCTTTTAGCTCAGCAGGTTTTTCCCAGGTGGACTCCAGTGTGCGATTGTTGTAATAGTAGATCCTCCCATCAGCCGTCTTGTACTCAGACCATTCAGGAAGTGAAAGAGTCCCCATTAGATGTGCAGGAGCGATAGCTAGCTGGTGATGCATCATGGGTACAAGAGGTGGGGCCATCCCTGGCATCCCTGCAAATGAAAAATGTGCATTCAGCAGATCAAACCCCAAGAAAATATTACAGGGTTTCCACATCTTTTGAATTTTCATAATGAATGGTTAGAATAATGTTATTGAGATTTCTGGGGTGGATTTTCAGGCTAGATGATAATCCTTGGAATTCTAAAAGGATGTTTCTTTTATAAATAAATAATAAATGGTTACTTTGTTTACGCATACACACACTTAGATCAAACACTTAAATCACTCTTGTCACTTGTGGAATTATGGATTTACAAGGTTGCTCACTACTGGACTATGTTGGTTTGTATTCTGACTGTTAAATAAAAAATAAAAAAATAAATAAAAAAAATAAAAGGATGTTTCTAGATCTAGATAGGCCCTGAAAACTCCATTACATTTTAAAGCAGAAAATTAGAAATTTCCTTGATTTAAGATTATTAATCTCCATGAGTTTTTAATGATTGGAAATCATCATTTTAAAATGTGCTCATATATGTTGTGTGCAACACTGTAGGCAGCCTATCAACACCACTTTGTAAGAGGAGGGCGCCATCTACTGGTTATTGAGTAAATCAAGTCCACTAATGGAGTTTAGTTTCTATTGCGGTCTACACCAACTCAAATACCAAAAAAGCACCATATACAACACAGGCTAAAAGGCCAGGCTAAAAGAAAAATATAGTGCAACGTTATTACATTGCTCAACGAGGTCGCCATAGACATTGACAGAATCTCTTGTTCGAGACCGGCAAGTCAGAGCTGAATGATCTTTCTGGCATTGAGACACCTTTTCTGCAGTGGAAATGCACAGAACGTTTCAAGAACAAACACAGGAACCGTGTCGGTGGAAAAGAGGTATGTGAAACCAGGAAACCTACTCATTGGAGGACATATTGCACACATTTTAGCCTTTTTGAAAAGGTTTTCACCTCTATATTTGCTGGCGTGTTTGGCTAACTTTCAGGAAGAAATTCATTTCCACGTACCTGGCAGTGGGATGTGCATGCCAGGAAGAGGCACTCTGAATGGTGGTACCATGACTGGGGGGAATGCTGGGATAGCAGCAGCTGGCTGGCCCACAGACAGGCCAGGAGGGAGACTCTGATGCAACAGTGGCATGGTCTGCACTGCTGTGACTGTAGCGGTTACTGTAGGAACACTGACCACAGCAACAGGGGTCACTGCTACACTAGCAGGAGGAGTAGAGGCCACTGGAGGCATCTCAGAAACAGACGCTACAACAACAAAGCAAAGGGATATCAACAAAACATTAAAGATTGATCATATTTGTCATGAGTACTACCAATCTTTTAAATCAGGGGTTTACAAACTTGTTTTCAGAGTTCATTTAGAATTATTCAGCCTTTACGAACGAGCAGAAGTCATTGCTGGTTTCTTCAGAAGTGGGAGGAACTAATGCGCAAACGCTTGCCTATTACCGTCTCCGTTTTGATTTCAGCAAATCAGTTTTAGCGTGATTAATATTCATTAACCCAACAGCTCATAAGACCTTAGCGGTTTTTATATTGTTATTAGTAGTAATATTATCTTAACAGAATTAGTTAGTTTTGTTTACAAACACTGAATGACCAACGTTTCAAGCACCAGCAGCCCCAAGTTCTGTTAAAATGACAAATATGCAGTTTTGTTCATAAATGGCATCACGTTTTAGTTCTAAAAGCTTAAGTTAAAATTTATTAAATAAAAAAAAAAAAGCTTTATTGACTGATGTTAAAAGTGTAGCTGTTTTGCGTCCAGATTATATCACATATGAAAGCATCTTAATGAATAAAGCAATTTTCCGAAGATAAGCTGATTTGGTGGAGATGCATATAGGAATATACTTGCATGTGTATATATATATATATATATATATATATATATATGTGTGTGTGTGTGTGTGTGTGTGTGTGTGTGTGTAAAAATTAGGGCTGTGCAAAAATTAATTGCGATTAATCGCATCCAAAATAAAAGTCTGTGTTTACATAATATATTTGTGTGTGCTGTATATAATTATTTTGTATATATAAATACACACACATGCATGTATATATTTAAGAATTATTTGTGCTTAAATTCTGTATATATATTTATATATATATATATAAATACATAATCTATATTATATAAATATAAATACTTTATATATGAATAACACATTTTCTTAAATATATACATGCATGTGTGTGTATTTATATATACCAAATAATTATATGCAGCACACACAAATATATTATGTAAACACAGACTTTTATTTTGGATGCGATTAATCGCAATTAATTTTTGCACAGCCCTAGTAAAAATATATATTAGTCTGGCGATTAAAACAAACATTTACTAGTTAGTTCTAATATTCAAATTACCAAATTTAGTAGTTAGCTAGTAGTAATTTTAGTTCTACAATGCCTTAGTTACCCTCCTGACACTCTTTTATAGTCCTTTCTTCTGGCGTTGTTAGCATTTTGCTGATTTGCAACACTATGCATTTAAATCTATTTCCTTTTTTTTTTAAGTCCTCCGAAACATGTAAGATGTCCATGGGTATTTAGAAAGGCATTAGCCAAATAAAATGTAATCATTATTAGTTAATTTATCAAGATGTGCATCGAGGGTTGTCTTACATTAAAAATAAGATGGCATTTTAAGTTTTAGTTTGATTAATTATACAGACACATTTATTTTAATTTAATTTAATGAAACCCCCAGCAGTTCCCCCAAGTTGAGAACAACAGGCTATAACATGATTCATAGCTCATCCTATGTGTTAAATACTCACCGGTGGAGGTTTGAGAGGCACTGGGGGCCGGACTGGTGCTGGGGTCGGGACTGGAGCTGAGGGTGTTTGAGGGGGACATGCTCTGGGTGGAGACCGGCTCGGTCACAGCCGTAGCAGCGCTGCTAGCTGCAGTAGAAGCAGGAGCGGCTGCAGCTCCTCCAGACTGAGCCGCCATTAGAGGATTGAGCTCTGACTGCTGGATGATCTTCACTCCCTCTGGTTTGGTCCAGGCTGACTCGCGTGTCCGGGAATTATAGAAATAAACCTGGAAGAGCATAGTAGAGAGGTTTCAAATGTCCTAGAACGCTAATTCTAGGACTGGGTCAGGATGGTTGACTAGTTGTCCAACTATTCAGATTAACAAGCAAGTGCTATAAAAGGATTTTAATAAAAGTAAATACCCCATAATTTCCGGAATATAAGTAGTTTTTTTAATCTGAGACGTGCTGCAACTTATATAATGTAATTAAAGTCAAGCACGCAAAACATGCACGAAGCGCATGCGTTTGGATTCGTGCCAAATAAGAGGTTTTTTTAGGCTTTCCATAATGAAATAAATGTTTTTTGTAATGAAAATGTTTGTTTATTTTATATTTTTATCTACCATCAAACTTGTTCGTAAATGTTTTATTTTTACATCATTTCTAAATATAACGTGGTCGATGCAACAAGACAATTTTGACTGACTTGTGCAAAGGTTTTTCACATCTGTAGTGTGTGCAAGTCTTATAATCAACATTTTGATTGGAAAAAAATTCTTTCTGAAAGATGTGTGTGTATTAGGGATGCACTAATATTAGCATCGGACCTGATACTGGGCTTGTGTATTTGTAAATGCTCGGATAACAAAAAAAAAAAACAATACCACGCAGCATTTGTACAGTACAGTGTTTGTGTCCAGACAAATACAGACAAAAGAACAAGCAGAGCTATGAAGATTTAAGATGTCTGTGACGTAACATAAGAGTCATGGAGGCAAAGAACCGCCCGACGCGGAGTGAATTAAAATTGTTTAATGTACAACTAGCCATCGATTATAACACTTATACCATGGTAATTTGACAGAATTGACAACTTAAACAACGGTTTTTGATGTTTGCAGTGCAATATTTATCAGGAAGGGTAAAATTGTCCAATTTTCATAGTTAGTTTTAGCATTACACAGAGATAAAGTAGATCAGGAGATAAAGTAGTGCGGTAAGATTACATTTTGAATTAATGAATTAGCGCATTTATTATGAATTAATTAATCGAGAGAGATGAGATATGCATACCTGTGTCAGTTCAGAGTTTAATTAAAAAAAGCGATGTAACCCCCTGAGAAATATAATCTAGCGATTCAGAAGTGAAGCTATTTTATTACTAAAAGTTGCGGGGCACCGTTGATAAGTTTCTGTGCTCCGGTTTGTGCTAGGGTGACCATATTTTGATTACCAAAAACCAGGACACTCGGCCCGGCAAACAGATGGGCCTACTCAAATGATAATCGAAGTTTACTCAAAGATACCATATTAATTTCAATATGTATGGATAGAAAACGGTTATATTGTTATATGAAAACAGGACATGTCCTGGGAAAACAGGACAGTTGGTCACCCTAGTTTCACCCTAGACTCTCTTGCGTTCGAATAAGGTCATGTATTTATTTTTAAATTAGTCGGTGTTCTACAGGTTGTACATGTCGATTCACCAAAGGTTTTGCTACTTGCTTTTATCTCTTTTTACTTTATTTATTTTATTTTATTTGAACTATTTTATTGTACTGGAAAGCACTTTGGATCAACTACGGTTGTGTTAAACTTGTGCTCTATAAATAAAGTTTGACTTGACTTGACTAGTTTGTGCGATCTCTGTATGGGAGTGGCTTTAATGAAAACAGCGCATTAATATAGACCTTTAATTAAAGTGACCTGGGGTCATTCGTATTAAAAGGTTCCAGCAAATCAGAAATGAGTATTAAGACAGACCATGGTATAAATGTACGCAATTAATAAAACGTTAATCATAAATGCAATTGTTATGCCTGTGTGGCTACTGATAAGTGAAGCACGCTAAGTGGATTAAGCACACAGCGGCATTTGAATAGCATAGAAAGTAAAACGATGCACATATTACCAGTGTTACTTGATGGTAGTGAGAGAGAGAGAGAGAGAGAGAGAGAGAGAGAGAGACGCAGACACTTCTGTTGCATGCAATTGATTTCTGATCTGAGCTTACTCAGCACACACACTTCTGTTGGATTAAAACTAAACTGCAGCCTAAGTAAAAAAACATGAACTGTTACATATTTTTGTATAAGTGGTTCCCTACATTATCAGAGGAAAATGTCATGTGATTACTGTGCCACTGCACTGGAGTGGCTCTAAATGTGCGCTGTAGATGAAATATAGAACAGAAAGAGAAGCTTGTACAATACATTTAAACAGGCATGAAAATATCGATTTGCTCAACGAATTAAGCCAACTGATATGATTATATTCCTTTGGTTTTTCCACACAATATGAAAAAAGATTACATTTAAAATACTATAATTATTCAATTTAAATATCATATTTACAACAGAGCGAGTAAAATCGGCGAGTAACGTTCAGTACCTTTCCTTCAGGTGTGGAGTTCTCTACCCAGATATCATCACTAGACAAACTTGAAGTCGTTCCTGGTGATGGAGGCATTCCAGGTGGAAAGATCATCCCGGGAGGAGGAGGCATGCTTCCCATGGGTGGGGGCATAAACGGTGGCCTCTGTGAAAAAGACAATCTTAGAGACTGAGAGAATTCAGACACCGTCAGAGATTGAAAGTAACATTAAGTGCACATATAATATCGTATTTTTTGTAATACTTCCTATTTCCTACCTGCAGGTGTGGGGGTCCAATGGGTGGGGGCATAGCTCCGGGTGGGGGCATAGGTGGCATACTGGTGTCAAACGGTGGTCTACCAAAAGGGGGTGGCGGGGGTCCTCTCATCATGCCGAAGGGCGGAGGTGGGGGTCGTAGTAATGGAGGAGGTCCTCGCAAAACTGCGCTGGGTGGTGGAGCAGGGCTACGAAAACGTAACACCATACTGAGGAGAGAAAAAAAATCAGTAACTATCAATATTTCTGGTATGCAAAACCACCACCAAGACAGTACACTAAAAGCTCTAAAACAAAATTGTTGTCAAGGGAAATAATCTAAATAAGTTCCTAGATATACGACACCCCCTTTGCGGCAGCGGTCCTGCCTTTTGTTCACACCGGGACTGATCCCAGCAACGTTACTAGGTCCCCATCTCGGGATGTGTGTGTGTGTGTGTGTTCACACAGAAGGCACTCTAGCTATTCTATGGCAATTTCTGGAATCAAACACTGTGTAAAAGGGGCTTAAGATACAAGTAATAATTATTTCTCTTCATAAAGACAAGAGTATTGGTGTATTTTTGTGTATCATTGTGTATACAATAAGAGAATAACTATTAGTTGCACACAATACGTTTTTTTGTTGTTGTACGTGTCCACAGTATTATCTTTCACCAGGGATGTACAAGTATGAATAAATATATGTCTTCTGTTCTTGGTTGTCAGGTTGTTGATGTTTATTTGTGCACAGTGGCTAGGATAGTTTTTTTACCATTAAGTTAGTGGGTTGAAGACTTGGGCATTTCATAGATCGATAGATGGATATCGTAAATTAAGATTATTTTTGACATTAAAAAACTACAGACATTAAAATGATTTTCATCGGTTTTCTCTATTCAGTGCTAATTTTAACACAAATTAAATATAAACAAAATAAGAATGGCGTTAAAAAGAACCACTGTTGTACACAAACAAGGCAAGCAGGTGGGCTAAAGTCAGCATGCAGAGCAGACATTGCTAACACGTCAGCTGCAAACACAACATTAATTGCTAACAGGAAATATTCTCGTTTTAATTAACGTTAGTGCGTTATTCTGAAGCGAACGGTTTTGCATAGCTTGCGTTTTAAAGTTTGAACTATTCACGCGGATAAATAAAAAACAGAGTACGTTTAAGAAGCTAGCATAAATGCTAACTGCGCTAAACTGCGCCAGCGGACTTTTCCACTACTCACACTATAACACAGGCTGGCTATATGGCTAAGATATGAATAAGCACCGATTTCTGCGTGAATATACATTTAATGTGGCCCTTCTGGATGTTATAATGTAGTTATCTGACCTGTTCTCCGCCAATCCAGCGCTCTCTCCTTCTATGTTCTCCGCCATCGCTCCAGAAACTAAACAAACACACTTCAGCTAAACTTCCTGTTGGCGAAGCACTTCCTCACACTTTCCTCTACGTCATTGGCTGGATTGACATTATTAAAGGAGTAGTTCACTTTTAAAAAAAAACTTTTGCTGATAATCTACTCACCCACATGTTATCTAAGATGTCCATGTCTTTCTTTCTTCAGTCGAAAAGAAATTAAGGTTTTTGATGAAAACATTACAGGGTTTTCTCCATATAATGGACTTCAATGGGAACCAAGCGGTTCAAGGTCCAAATTAGCTTCAGTGCAGCTTCAAATTGCTTTATTGACACCAGATGAATAAGGGTATATATTATATATTTATATTATTATATATTTTCTTCCTACTGGAAGTCAATGGGTGCTGTAACTGTCTACCAACATTCTTCACAAGAGCTTTAAACTTTTTTCAAATAGTTTTGATTTTAGTTTGGGAAACACTGGCATAATGCAATACGTAATGCATTTTATGTTGCAATATTTTATTCTTTCTCTCTCTAATATAGCTAGCTATCAATATGGTACACAATAATCCCATTCAGATCAGTGATAAACAAGTTTGGTCAAAAGTTATCAAAAAGTAGTCTGAATACATTACCTAAAATGAGAAATCTAGATTACAAATACAACTTGCATCATATAATTCGTAATCCGCAACGGACAACAATTTGCAAATAATCTGCCCAGCATTGCTTGTGGTTAGCTAACAAATCCCACTATCTTTCATCAGTTTCAGTAGTGCTATGATTAAACTGTAATGTTTTGTGTGTATGACTAGGACAAAAGATATGAAGTGCAAATCTAGGATGATGGGTTCATCTTTAAATCTCACAGTGGACTTTCCCTCAGACTTTGACCGAAGATCGAGACTCAAGAGCAGCATAACAAACATTGGGCACTTTGCAGCAAGGAGGACGCCACGAATACTTTGCTGGTCCAAACATGTATATTGAAGGCAAAGAACTTGTTTCGCAGGTCTATAGATGGAGGTCGCCAAGGAAACTGCATTTGAACCAGTTTACAGTACTGGTCTGCTGCTTTCCTTTACATGTTTTGACCACCTGAGAAAAGGAAACTTTTCACAAAGTTCTAAGTCCTAAATGTTCCATTTGTGAAGTTAAGCGTATTGATGTTAAATGTAAAGCAGTCTTTCTACACATCAATTCTCTCATATTTCATCTCAAGCAGTCAGATTCAGCAATACATATATTTACAATGGCCTTTCATATTATTAAAAGTCTGAGTCGGGTAGTAGAGTAAAATAATTAAATCTCTGATACGGCATAAGCATTTATACATGATTACAATTCACAGCGTGATCCGTTTCATAACAGATAATGCATGTTTCCCATTCCCTTCCATTGTCCATGAACATGCAGACACTCTTGAACGCAGGATATTCAAAACAGTTTTATTTTTACAGAACTTTAAAATCAATCAACAATCAATTACTAAGAATATGAAAATGGACACACACACACTCTCTGCAGTCCCATAGAGAGAACAAACAGGAACCCAGAAGTCTAGAACTAATGAAAAGAATTTAATGGAGGGAATATTCAGGATTCATCGTCTCATGCCTCTGGTCTTCATAGCGTCTCAAACTTCTGACATGGCTAGAATAGTTTGCATGCAGGATGGATCTGTAAGAAAAATAAAATTTTGTTTTCAACACATGAAAAGTAGCATTAAAAAATCTTTTCTATTATAAAATGTTAATTTGAGAATTTATATTTACAAAAGAAAAAAAAAAAGCACATTACAATATAGGGAGGGGTTTTGAAAGCTCACTCTGGGTAGAACTGCGGTCCAGTCATGTGGAGGTTTGCGTAAGGAGGAGTGGAGTGAAGACCTTGTTGCATCTCCATGCCTTGGTTTAAGTTGGCAGACAAAATTATTGTACATTTTTTTTTAGGGTGAAAAGTAATTTGGCTTCATATCACGTTTAACCAGGATATTAACAATGTTCCAAATAATTCAATTCCTGGAGGATTAAAAAAAAAAAAAATCCAAAACACACCTTTAAAATATCCGTAAGCTTAATAAAGTAGTGTTAATGGTGCGTTCATGTGCTATGGAAATTATGATATTTTCCACCTGTGAACTGGTATTTACCAGTGTGTTGCGTTTGTTGTCGCAATGTGGTAAAACGATGGAGATCCAGACCTGTTATTTAGCTAAAACTATTTTAGATTTCTGAAGTCATCTGTTATGCAAGAAAATTATTTATCAAAACTCAAAAGGTAAATAATATACAGTATATATTTCTTTATCATGAATAGTACATATTTTTACTATTCACGATTCTCGCGTTACTCACCGCCATTTTGAAAAGGTCAAAGGTTCTCATCTCGGCAACTCGTGCATCAAAATATTCTACGAGTTACCCAGTGGAAAATACCACATGAGGGGGTGTTCATGTGCATTTTCCACGTCAGCTTTTGGTATTTACCATAATTACCGTAGCACTTGAACGCACCTTTGGTGTTATTAATTAGTGTTTTTATCATGTCTGAACTATCAGCTCAGAGACACTATAAGGCAAAACTTGGAAAAAATAAAACAGGTTATTACGTACAGGGTTCCCAATCTTCTTATGATTCAAGGACTTTTTAAAGCACCTTTTATTTTATAGCAAGCACAATAAACATAATAATTATCATTACTGCCAATCTGGACAGTATCAAAGACCTACAGTACCTGTATGTCTATCATTACTGCAGTGATGTTACTCACTAAAATCTGACTTTTTTAAAGTCTTTCACTTAGATAGAATGTCAGTAACCCCATTGACTTCCATAGTATTTTTTTTTCCTACTATGGAAGTCAATGGGGTCCATCAACTGTTTGGTTACCGACATGTAATATTCAGACTATATCAGACTACCTCTGATGACTCTGACTGACGGGTAAGGGTTGAAACTCTGTGCCCACATCAGAGTGACGAGTGAGGAGATTTGGGTCGCCGCAGGGATGGACGTTGGTCCTCTGGGGACAGAACGCTTCTTTGGCTGATAGGCCCAATCTGTATTAATGCAGAAAAATGAGAAAAAGAAATCTGCGATTTCAAAAGTACGCAAGCGTATTGCATTCACTTGAGGAAACAAAATCTACTGTTTTTCTGAATTCACGAGTTTATCATCTCAGAATTACGATTTTCTCAATTTTCTTGAAAAAAATATTTTTCACTCTATTTTTATGAATTAATGAGTTACTCCTAATTTTTGAGATAATCAAGTCATTAATTCAGAAAAAGAGCAAAAATGATGTCCTGCAGGCATGTTAAATAAGGGAGAACTACAAAACATGCAGATCAGTGGATCCTCAGGACTAAGATTGAAAACCACTGCTTTATCCATCAAACCGTTTCAGACATTGTGAGAAAGAAGTTGAAGCTGCAGAATGTATTATGAGAAAATTAAAGTGTTTTTTAACCTTGGATGCATGTAAACCTATTGTAGGAGACCTCCAAAACAAATGTTTTCGAATATTTCTGCATAGATTACCTGGGTACTTTCGCGTGTGTTCTGCCTTGATTTTATGTGCTTCCACGAAGTATGGCTCCTTCTGCTCTTCAGACAGTTTGCTCCATTCTAAACCCAGCTGGACACTGATGTCACGCTGACTGGCAGTAGGGTTAGCCTTACTCAGGATGGGTCGGTGAATCTTTGCCCATAATATGAAGGCATTCATGGGCCTTTTGATGGACGCTTTTTTGTTCCGAGATCTTTCCACCTTGCTTTCTGCTCAAAAAAACAGTTCAAATGTAATGCTGCATCTGCATCCATGCACAGACTTGGGTCATAAAGTAAATGCGTCACTTAACAAATTATTATGGTTATCTTGAACCATAAAAAGAAGAATAAATGTAACGTATCTTTACAGCTATACTTAAATTAATGCTTGAAATACTTCGAACAAATAAATAAAGACACACATTGTGTTTTCGTGTAGTAGGCTATGGGGACTTTACATAGATGTAATGGTTTTTATACTGTACAAACGCTATATTCTATCCTTACACTAGCTAAACATGGATGTAAAGGAAGAAAATGGCGCTTTTTAAAAAAAAAAGTTCTGTTCCAGAGCAAATATCCATCCACCCATCCATCCATCCATCCATCCATCCATCCATCCATCCATCCATCATCTACCTACCTGCTCCTGAAGTCGCCTGAGTAACGTTCAGTCCATCGATATTGTCTTGCATTGAAGTTTCGTTGATTGGCTCACGGTTGTTTATAGGCGCCTCGCTAATTGGTTGATGGTTTACTGTCGTAAATTGCGCCTCGCTGATTGGCTGATAGTATAGCGTTGGAAAAGGCGCCACGATAACTGGCAGATGGTTTACCATCGGGAAATACGAATGGCTGATTCGCTGATTGTTTACCACCTGAAAAGATGGCACGTCGAATGGCTGATGGGTTTCTGTAGGAAAAGGCGCCACGCTGATTGGCTGATAGTTTGTTTCTGGGAAAATCGCCTCACTGGACAAATTACAATTAAATGACGGATGTATGTTTTTAAGTGAAAGAACCTCCGAAATGTTTAACGAGGAAAGTGCGTGATCTCCCATTTCCGGTGAATCTTGAACCGAGGGATGAAGTGGAGATATCATGTCAGCGATTCCCTGTTCAATACCAACGTCAACTGTCACCGACCTGTAATCTTCATGCGGTGGTTGATCAAGTCTTCGAGTCGTCAAACTGTTGACTTCAGTTCGGTTACCGGCTTCGACAGAACTATAAGCTGTAAAAACACAATTTTCTTCTGTTTCGGCACACTTGGGTTCGGCTTCTTCAGTTGTTGAACCTTCTTCAGCTTCTCTGAACATCAGCCTCGCTCTCATTTTGGGGTGTCTGTCCATTAGTACAGAGTACAGTAACTTAACTCAACAGTAACGGCCGTGAAATATGTTACAAATTACTCTCCTGCATCCTTTAAGAAATCAAAAACAAACATGGTTTCTAAACGTCAGATAATCGATTCGATTCTCGCGAGTGTGACGTCATCTGACAAAGACCATTTCGTAAATTCTCATTTATCTTTATTCTAATTAACATTTGTCCAAAATTGTATTTAAGTAAATTATATTGTTGGGTCGCATTAACCAAGAATTAAAAAAAAAATGATGTAACAATTATTATTATTATTATAACAATAAATATAGATTATTATAATATTAATAACCGTTATTTGGGTAAAGTCAGGTGAGCCACTTTCAAAGTTCCACATACCTTCTTAAAGGGATAGTTTAACCAAAAATGAACATTTTGTCATTTACTTGCCTCAATTTTTTTTTTTTTAACTTTTGAACACACACACAAATATTTTAAAGATGGATGGAAATCAAAAAGTTGACGGTATTGACTTAGTGGGGAAATGTGGAAGTCAATGGGTGCCGTCTGGTTATCATTATTCTTCAAAATAACTTTTGTTTTCAATATAAGAAAGAAACTCATACAGGTTTGGAACAACTTGAGCGGGAGTAATTGATGATCATTTTCGTTTTTGGGTAAACTAACTCTCTAAAGCCAAGTGCATATGCGTTTCTTGTTTTTATACTTGACAAATCCGGCTTTATGGCTCATATACCATATGATAAAGGAGCTATTAATAAAAAAAAGCTCATTAGTTTTTATTGTGGGGACAAAACATAATCCTGTGCAATTCAATAATGATTCCTCAAAAGCCAGATGGATCAAATTTGATACATAGCCTACTGTATTTTAGCATTATTATTTTTTTAAATGATGGATGGATAATCAAGTAAACTAAGTTGCTTCAGTCCAGTAAATGTTCATTTTGAAATATTAATAATATAAACGACCATCTATCAGAGTAGAAGACATGTTTAAGATTTTATACAACAGGTTTTTTCAGCAAAGTTTTGTTCAATTTGAAATTTATAGAACATAAAAATGCATGCATCATATGATACAGAGGCTTGTGACTAACCTTGATGTCGACACTGGAGGGAGCCACAGGACACAAGACATCTGAGAGATTCTCTACTGTCCCGAATCAAAGATACCATCATAGAAAAGCTGTTTTTATTTATTTATTATAAATTAGTGAAACACATTTGGTTTCAATAGAGGCACTAATCACCTCAGTACTTCCAATTCATTAAAATTATAGGGAATTCTCAATCACTGTTTAAGACAGAGGACCAAGAAACCTACTTTCATGAACAATATTAATTGTCAACTAATAAAATTGGTCCTCTCTCCTACTGACCCCTAAAAGGATGGACACCTACTACAACACCATTAAAGTCGCAAAGACCGTTTTTGATGAAATCGTTTAATGTTAAACAAAATCTTTTGAGTACAATAAAATCAAAAAAATTCAATCTGAAAAGAAACTATAATGAAAGAGGCGCTCGATCTTCCATTTCTCTTTACATTTGCATAAACTAAAAAAGTGTTTACTGAATTTACCCATGTCTAGAACAATGTATTTAAGCACATGATCTCACTCTCTCTGTATAATGTTAAGTATTAAAATAAGAAACTAAACCCCTACGGAATAAATCTAAATAGTAATAAAATAAAGATTTGGTCATTTTGAACATAATGCCTCGGTGCCTGTTGGAGGACCCCTTGTTTGTTTATGTGTAAAGCAGCATATGGGAAAATGGACAAAAGCAATTTTTTTTTATAAAAAAAAAAAGGGCGCCAGTAAACTTCATTTAGGGTTCACAATACCTTCATCGATTCCATAGCCACCATAGACATTTCATAAATATAACTGACCCGCAACAATGCTTAAAACTGTAAAATCGACATGCAAAAGGACAATGGATATGACTGTTATTCAAGTAGTTAATAGAAATGTGTAACACCACTCCTGCTACCACCGAAGCACACGTTTCGCAAACTCGATTGGAAGAGACTCCTAAAAATCATTCAAGAATGTAATGGCTTACGCTATTCATGTAACAGTTTCGGATCCATCGAGTACAGTTAATAACCTTCATACAAATTCGTATCATTAAAAAGGTGGCCATTTTCACAGGCAGGCACACTTCAAA
The DNA here is from genome assembly GCF_988280905.1 of Pimephales promelas. NCBI lineage: Eukaryota > Metazoa > Chordata > Actinopteri > Cypriniformes > Leuciscidae > Pimephales > Pimephales promelas. Next base: position 30,027,410 of record NC_142787.1, read on the forward strand.
TTTCGCTCAGGCAGCTTGCTACACGAAACTATATCAGATATAGTCTGTTAAAAAAAACAAACAAACAAAAACAATCATCTAAATAACAGATGTTGGAGTGATAACGGAATATAATGACGGCATATCAGACAAACCGTAACGATTCAAATCGTTAACAAAAACAATAGTAAATATTAAGGACCCGCGGTAGTTTGTCCCGTCTTCTACCATCTGAGAAGTGAGTAAAATAATTTACTTTTTGCACACCGAGATATTTACAAAGTCAACCCTTCACGGCCTTTAAATCACAGCATGAGTGATGCAAAATATGAGGTAATTTCTGAAATCAGATGTATTTGAAATGGTGAACAGGGGAGGTTTCTGTTATGAAAATGTACCAAACTGCACACAGCCATCTTTTTTTTCTTTTAAAAGTATACAATATGCCGTTTACAAAAGAAACCCCACATGAAATAAAAGCAGATTCTTGTGTGTGTGTGTGTGTGTGTGTTTCTCTGTATCTGTTAACGTATAGGGGCAAATGATTGCAGAGTTGTGACACTGGCTAGTTTTGTCCATTTTACTGAATGCAGCTCCTTCTTTTGAGAAGGTGTATTTGGACCAGTAACCCTCTGGGAGTGGATCAGCCTTCATTTCCCAAAGTTGCCAAAGTTTGCAAAGGCATCTTGTTTGGGTTGCACCATGGCGGGGTTCATGCTCTGGCCAATGCTCATGCTGGGCACACCTATTCCAGCAGGAACCATATTCATGCCTATTAGTCCTTGATTGACAGGCATTCCTCCAAGACCCACAGAGCCCATTCCCATGGTGCCTGTTGCCATAGTAGGAGGCATTCCCATGCCCATGGTCCCTCCGGCCATCATGGGGGTCACTCCTGCTCTGGGAGTCGCTGCTGACGGCTGGGCATTGAGCGTCATTCCCGCCAAATTCTGGGTGACCATGTTCAAGGGTGGCTGAACACCTAAATGAGAAACATCTTAAATTACAGTTCTTGACAAATAAATAATACATGCAACTGTGAATTGACCTATGGCTAAGCCACGCCCTCAAACGCAATGAGCCAATCACGGTGCGCAGCTAACCCAATGCACTCGGACATTCTGTGCTTCCACGTCCATTGAAATGCATTGTCAGTTTTCATTCATTTTTCTTGTCATTTTAAGTTTAATGGTCAAACGGTGTGCATGGGGTCACCGACACTAGGTTCCCGAGAGGCTGGGCGACGGTGTGTATTTTTTACCCTTTCCCAACCGAGATAAGCGTCTGCTCCGGATTAAGTTATGCGGTTGACCACAACAACAACTAAACGTGGATAAATTAAACAAGGATGTCTACATCAAGAGTTCAGATGCAAAAGCCTCTAAATGCCATTTGAAATTTTCTTCTAGAATGATCATTTTTATCAAGCTTGTATATTTAAGTTCAGTGATTTCACTTAAATGGCAATGATAATTACCTATTAATTGTTATTTAAGTGAAATTACTGAACTTAAATATACAAGTTTGATAAAAAATCTTCATTAAAGAAGAAAATTTCAAATGGCATTTAGAGGCTTTTGCATCTGAACTCTTCATCTGTTCTAAGTTAAGTCAACAACGTATTTGAACGTTATCTTTAAAATCTCTAGCCTAACATTAGAAAACGCTAACGTTAGCTTCAAAGCAAGACAATCCGGTTTGAATCAAAGATAATTGTCCAGCAATGGGATTTCTAACCTTGCTGTATCATGGTATTGAGTGTGGGCTGTGTGGGCTTGGGAGGATTCAGGCCTGCAGACAGGAAATCCAGGCTGATGTTGACGCTCGGGTCTGACCAGGTGGGCGGCATTGATATCTTCCCCCCTGACTTCTGTAGTCCCATCTGCTGAGTCAATAACGGACCCCCTATTGTCTGACAAAGAAAGAGCATCAAGTAAATTACTGCAATATTTATTTTTTTTTTTATAATGTTTATTAAAAATGTCATAATTAAACCTTCTGGTTGAAAACGCAAGACTTCCCTCTAGTGATGTAAGCACAGTGTTGGGGAAAGTTCCTAATACAATTAATGCAATTTATGCCTAAATTAATAACTAAAAAAGTTAATGTTACACAAATATACTTTTATGCATTTAATCTCTCTTTATTAACCAATGTCTTTGCTGCTGACCTTCGGATGATCCAATTTAACCATACTAATAAGTAAAAATGACTTTAGATAAACATAATATACGTTTTTATTTTTGTTTTTATTGCCGTGTCCTATTCGAAGCCCTCTACTGTACAGGAGGGAATTTGCATTTCCTTAAACTTAGTTCATTCATTTCACTTTTAGTGTGAAAGGGCCTTTACATTTGCCAGAAATACAACTTTTTTTGTTGTTATTATAAAACAAACATGCAAGCCCAGCCCAGGTTAGAAAAAGTACCGCAAAAATAATGTAATGTCCACTACATGTTATGTCACACAGTAGGATCTCAACATCTCAATATCAGACTGTATGACAGTCAAGAGAGGTAAAGACTTGCGTTTGGTGACAGTGAGCTGCGTTTTCATGTGGGATTGAAATGGCTGCTAGCAAACTTTTCTTGAGAGGAAAAACTGAAAAATAAAATCAGGGTATATACAGTAATCCTTAAGTTAAATGTACTACTTTTTAATACCTTTTTTACTCCCTTCAGATTTTTTTTTAAAACCATCACGACACTGAATTGCAAGTGTTAACCAGCGACCTTTCTATTACACAGATTTTGACATTTATAACATGTTTAGTGGATTGCATTTGCGACCGAAGTGCATTAGCTCCCATCCACTTGACATTGATGTTTTTTTACACACCAAACAATACAGGGAATGCATTGACATCACTTTCCCGCCGGTACAACCCCCCTCAACCTGACTGAGTGGCAAAAGATCTGCTGCGTGACTGGATTTAATAGGGGAAACTATTAACGAAACGAAAATGCGACTAAAACTAACAATTGAATCAATTTAAACGAAATGTTGGACTCAATATAGTTGGACTCCTAACAACTTACTAAAGATCCAGTGATCCATGGATATTGACATGCAGCCAGCAATCATGTCACCTGACATTTATGTTTACCGGGGAAATAAAAGCAATATTTAGATCTACATAGGCTAAAGCAAACTTGCCTGTGAACGCTTTATATAAATACAATATAGGTAGGTCTAAATCCGGGTGATCACTTATATCAGGGTTATATAGCCTCTATATATCGTCATATCGTCCAGCCACTGAATATGACGTCAGCATCAAACATAGACAGAAATGAAAGATCTTTGATTGTCCCCAGATAAGCTAAAGCCCATATTTATACGGACTAATGCAAACATAAAATAGGACACCTGATAGTCTGAAAAAAAAATAATACCTAATTTTAAAAAAATAATACCTCTCAGACTACATTTAACACTTTTAATGGCCTTAAATTTGACAATTTTGATTTATCACTTTTTAATACTTTTTAAAACCCCACAAACACCCTGAAAATGCAGAAATATGTGTGGAGGAAGTGGTGGTTGGTTGTTGTCACACTAATTGAGTCATCATTAAGTCATGAACCGATTTGACCGGTGTCGTATGAGAAGCCACACTGCAGGATTGTGTTTCAAAACTTCTGACACGGGCAGTATTTCCTCGTAGGTAAAATCTGAGCGCAAATGCATTAATCGGCTGTCAGAGTACATGTCAAACTAGCAATCAAAAACGATAGACTTTAGCTTTTAAGGGATGAAAATTCTGTCATCATTTACTCACCCTCAAGTTGTTGCAAACCCGTACGAGTTTCTTTCTTCTGCTGAACACAAAGCAAGATATTTTATTTTGCACCATTGACTTCCATAGTATTTTCTTACGATATTCTACTATGGAAGTCAATGGTGCCAAACAACATTTTGGTTCCAATCGTTCTTCAAAATATCTTCCTTTGAGTTCAACAGGAGAAAGAAACTCATACAGGTTGAGGGTGAGTAAATGATGACAGAATTTTCATTTTTGGTTGGAATATTCCTTTAAAATTAGCAAAATTTGTCTCAAGAGTGTGAATCTGACTTCATAATATGCATTTAGAAAATAGTTTTTTGACATAAGTGCAGAACACAAAGCTGGATTTAGAGTCGTAATCCGTACCTGCTCCCCAAAATGAGTACAGAATGGCAGATCTGCTGCTCTGAGAAGTGTTTCTGATAAAGTGAACCGTTTACCTGTGATCGGGACAGAGGCGTGGTTGCGTTCTGCGAGCACATGTTGAAGGTCATGCTTTGGGATGCGCTGAGACTGCTGTTGTTGAGGGCCATCAGGTCGAAGAGGTCAGCGGAAGGAGGTTGGGTGGATGTGGGCGCGGGGGCGGTCGGAGCGGGTACGTCACTGAACAGGTCTGGGATGGCAGATTGAGCCGTGGCAGCGGGAGGACTGGTGGAGGAGAAGGCGTTCCAGTCACCAAACTCACCGTTACCAGTAGACAGCGAACCTGAGGAGACAGCCAACCATTAAACACACACACACAAACAAGTGTTCAAATGTGTGTGTTTTTTTTTTGTTTTATTCAGCAAAGATGTATTAAAAAGTAATCAAAAGTGACTTCTCGAAAGACTTTTACTTTACAAAAAAAGCCTAATTTCAAGTAAATGCTGTTCTCTTAACTCTCGAACCAAAGATTTAAAATAAAAATGATTTAAGCAAAAATATTAAGCACAACCACTTTCAACTGTGATTATAAGAAATGTTCCTTGAGCACCAAATCAGAATGATTTATGTTGGATCATGTGACACTGAAGACTGCTGGAAATTTAGTGGTACCATCAATTAACATTTTAAAATACATTACATAAAAAACAGTTTATTTAAATAATTGAAATAATTTATTTGTAATAAATATTTAAATAATTATTTAAATATTGTAATAATATTTCATGTTTTATTGAGTTTAATGAAATAAATGTAGCCTTGCATGCATATATGTGTGCGAGTATATATATATACATACATACACACTCACCTAAAGGATTTTGTGTTCTGTGTTTGTACTACCATACCATACTAATAATGCTCACAAAAAACATTTATTATTGATTTGTGTTAATTCTCCTACTTGCATGGTTATTGGTTCACTGTTGTGTGGCCATTCATGAGACTTGTAACTGGATGGTCACATGCACACACTGCTCTTAAGGAGCGAGTCTCTGTCAGGGGAGATGGAGCATGGATGATGGGAGCTGACGTGTGTCTGTGCTCATAATACTCAGCAGGTAGTTGCTCCATCTGGACCCCTCAGTCATTCATCAATATTTCACTGCGTCGTGTGTTGCTACTCCAATCACATTTCAGACAAGCCAACAGAATTGTCATCCTACTGCCCAACAGCAAAGTGCCACTGGCTCTGCATTGAGCAGCGAGGCTCAGGGAGGGCATAGATTCAGAGAATGATGGGAAAAATCAACTCAAACCCACCCATTTCTCTCTGTAATGTGGGGCACATTGAATTGCTGTAATAACTTCCTAAATTCTCAAGTGGGACAAATATTGCAGATGTTAGATTAAAAGAAATTCGCCAAGCGCGAACAGAGAATAAAAATTGCTTGGCAAGTAAATAAAATCGTCAAAGGGATGAAAATATATACTACAGAAAAGCTACTTTTAAAATGGAAAATTTAGTTATTCTAGAATTTTGCTTCTCCAAAACAACTTTTCCAAGCACATCTGTACCTCTGACTGGTTTGAGTGTTCAGATCACACTGTTCACATTACTACATGTTAAAGGATTAAAAAAAAGTCGAGTCAATTTCGTTGAATGAACCAAATGACTCGAAAAAAGATTCGTTCATTTGATGAACAGGAGAGTCACGAACGTGCATCACAGAACAGAGCAAGGCCAGCATTTGAGCTTATAAAACTTAAACTTTGTTATTTATTTTTTTAAATGAAAAAAATTTCACTTGATAAGACCCTTATTCATCGTCTGGTGTCGTTTAAAATGCTTTGAACAGTTTGCAGTTTGCACTGAATCTCTAATTTGGACCTTGAACCGTTTGGTTCCCATTGAAGTCCATTATATGGAGAAAAATCCTGGAATGTTTTCATCAAAAACCTTAATTTCTTTTCGACTGAAGAAAGAAAGACATGGACATCTCGGATGACATGGGGGTGAGTAAAATATCAGTAAAAGTTTTTTTTTTTAAGTGAACTACTCCTTTAATGTTTTTTTTCGATGAAAACTTGCAGAGAGACAATGAAGATATCACCAATTATCATCAGGTGTGGCAAAACTCTAATTTTGGTCCTGTTCAGGATTGTACTCTGCATGTGATCTTAAAGGATGTGCAGTTGGATCACACATCACCAGCAGCTGACGGGAGACTGGCAGAGGCAGAAGGTGAGGGCAAGTCAGCAAAGTCACCAATGAGATCTGAGCTTTCAACTGTAAACAATCAAGACCACGCATAGTCTTTAGAAACAAATTATATAATATTATTGAGAATTGCAAACATAAAGAGGGCAAAAACATACAAGTATGTTTCAAAAGTTTAGGGTCGGCAAGATTTTTTTTTTTTTAAAGATTTGAAACATCTAATATTGAAAACAGTAATAAAAACAGTAATATTGTGCAATATTTTTTACAATTGAGTTTTTTATGTTTTAATACATTTTCAAAAAAAATGTTATTGATGTGCAAGTAAAGCTGAATTTTCAGCATCATTACTCCAGTTAGTGTCACATGATCCTTCAGGAATCATTCTAATATGCTGATTTGTTGCTCAAGAAATATTTATTATCAATGTTTGAAACAGTTGTGCTGCTGATTATTTTTGTGGAAACCAGGATATATTTTTTACCCATTCTGTGATTAATAGAGTTCAAACTGTTAATACTGACATTATTCATCAATTCAGAGTATCAGCAAGTATCAGTGCGTCCAATTTAATACTTTTTAATATAATTTAAGACCTTTCAAACTAAAAAAAAAATAAAAAAGAAGACCTGTAGATCACTTATATCAGTTTCAATGAGAACGAACTAAATCACCCAGCTCAAAAGAGAGATATACAGTAAAAATTAATAATGTTTTTATTGTTTTAAAGAATAACAAAAATCCATGTTGTTATATTAATACTGGACTGAAAATATATGATAATAATATTTTTTTTATTTGGGGATAAAATGGTACAATAACAAGAGTAATATATTTTCGTTTTAATTAACTTATGCAATAGAACGATTTTATGATTTCAAAAAGCAACAAGCAAAAATGTCATTTAATATATTACTTTTTGCATTTTTAACTGTGGATTTAAGAAATTTTATGCTTAAGGCTTTATTTTTACATTAAGGAATTAATTCATCCTTGGTGTTTTAATGCAAAATATATTTTTCACGACAGAAGAGAAAATCTCTTTACATCACAACAAAGTTTTCCTATCATGACAATGCAGAATAGTAACAACCGGTCAGGACTAAAACTCAGATGCACAGGCAAACACACACGTCCATCCACGTACAACACAATTAGGTTGTCACAACCTGGTAGCAACAGCTCGTGACCTCCTGACTGATGTCAACGGACACAGCACAGCTGTTGGGCTGGTGATGGGATACGGAGGGACAGCAGCATCTGTGCACCCATCTCCTATCACTTCTCTCTCTCCCACACACACACACACGACTCACCCATCTGGGGAACTTAGATGCCTCTGACTGCATCTCTGACTTTAAAAGCACATCAACTTTTAGGAAAAAAGTTTCTCTTGGAGATTTAAGCTTCTGTATGGAGGAAATTGGGCTCAAAAACAATATCCAAGTAGTAAAAGGATATGCTTCACACACACTGAGCAGGTGTGGGCAATAGTGATAGTGATGCTTAAAGATGAACTGAACTGAAAAATATCGACGTTGAAAACGTGTTGTTTATGACAATTAAAAGTAAATTACACTAAACATTTTTTAAAAATATATATTTATATAGCTTTTTTAAGCAACGCAAAATTGCGCTTGTTAGCGCTGGCAGTTCCGATGACGTCACTGGCATGGTAGGACCCGCGGAGCGCCATAGACAACAGCTGTAGGTCCTGTATACACAGACGAAAATGAGCGCTTTTAACGGCATGGATTACGCATTTGAGCCCGTGAGGGACAGGCCGGTAGTGTCTAACTACCACCACATGGAGGACGGCTTCACTTGCAGTACAGGATCGTTTGGGGGAAAGTGACTGTGGGCGCGAGACACTGCACGGAGACGATCTGTTGCAGAGAGGTCAACATGGACATTTATTGATCGGCGAAAAATGCATCACCATGCACCGTTCATTTCGGATGCTGTTCGGTGAGAGAAACGTGTTGAAGGAGGCTATGCTGTCTCTAATGGATGTCCGAGCTGAGACGCGAGCGCCCCATAAGTAGCAGGGTATTTTACGAATAGGTGACGACTGGGCTAACTTGTTACACTTTTCTCAGATTGTTTAGATTAACAGCGTACTGGCAGTTCACTCTATGGGCGAGGGTGCATTTAGGAAGGAGAAAATCCCATCCTTTACAGTGAACTATACATCAGGGATCTTTTCCCCCTCACCCGAATATCAAGGATTCGAGTAACGTTAACGTGATGCATTGAACTTGTAACTTGTGTAAATAAAACATTTCGTGCATTGTCAGACGTTTCATGTACTCATTGACGAAAGTACACATCTCTAAATAGTGTGTCGCTAAAAAATCTGTTTCCTCAGCCATGTCAGCTAGCCTCAGACTGTTTACAAGCTACGGCTGTTCTGCTGGTGCGGGTAGGCAACGGAGTGGCTTACCATGCCAGTGACGTAGTCGAACGTTGAAATCCAACATGGCGGCGCCCGTGTAACAAAAACAACACTTTCAATGTACCATTTTATCCCTTTTAACAAATTCTGCCATTTTAAAAATTGTACCAATGAGAATAAATAAAATACATCTGTTATATCACCTTTTCTCAAATTTCAGTTCAGTTAAAGCAAGAAGCGTTTTCAAATGTGGACAATTCAGCTGGTCAGGGTCTTACCTGAAGACACTGGTTGACCAGAGCCAGAGTCCACCATCAACAGGTCTGCAAACCCTATGCTGGATGACTGACTCGATGATGCCTGAAAAGAGAATAAAGAATGTCATATTTCACTTTTACCACATGAAGGCAGCACAGGCTTCCTTTTGCAACCATAAGCACTATCACAGAGAGGACTGTGTGGCATTCATGTGCTTTTGTTTAGATTCTGCAGTCTTCTATACGGACACCTTCTGGAGTGTCTATGTAAAAATCAATGTAAACTACTGGTCGAGTTATTATTATGAGCAATATAATAAGATGGCCAATATAACACTAATATAATACAAAAAAAGCAAAACAATTTATTTCATTTGAGCATTTAGGAACTCATTACAGAACTTCTTTATTGTTATTATTGCTAATGTAAATAAACTTAATAATAGCAATATATTATGAATAATTTAACCTATGGGGAAAAAACATACTTAAAATTTTGGAAATTAAATGGATGCTTATTTCACCAATATATTACACACAATTACATTTCTCTAACTTGAACATTTAGAAACTTACATCGATTCTTTATTATTATGGCTAATGCAAATAAGTAGGGCTGTCAAACGATATTTATATATTTAAGAAAAAATATTATTTATATATAAAATATTGATATTTAAATATAATATAAATTATATATAAATCTCTATACAGTATATAAATGAAATTATTTCTTAAATATATACAAGCATGTGTGTGTATTTATATATATAAAATAATTATACACAGTGCACCCACACATATTATGTAAACACAAACTTTTTTTTTTGGATGCGATTAATTGTTTGACAGCCCTACAAATAAGTATTTATAAAGTCAATAAAATAAGTCAACCTATGGGAAATTATAACTGCTTAAAATTATGGAAATTATTCCATTTATTTCCCAATATGTGAACATCTTAATTATAATTATTTTATTATTATAAAAAATAAATTGTTAAAGTCCTGTAGTCAATAGTATCTCTGAAAACTCCAACCCATGGACTATCATTATGCAAATTAGTCTCAGCCTCCACTCAATCACACCAGCTCGGACTACCTGATACACTGGGTCAAATATGGAAATACTGGTTTAATTCAGTCGTATCTGTTTGAACCAGATACTGATTCAGAAGAAGTGGAAGAGGGAATTACACAGGCTCGATGTCGATGTATCAGAATGGTAATGCACTTTATGTATTGCTATCTATAACATCTGACACATAAGGGTAATTAATGTGATTAGCCATTTGCTTGATTATGTTATCAAACCGCTAATAATGTGTTGCTAATGTTATGTTACACACAAAACAGACAGCTGAACATCAGTATCCTTAAACGCTTTGAACAATTTAGAACGCCAGTGGAGATTCGAGAAAGGCGTATATTTCATCACAACATCATAATCGAGAGCACAGATTCAGAGAAGAATATTTAAACAGTTGTGTTACAAAGTGTGGACAAAACAGTCTTTTAGATTAGATTTCAATTTGACACACAACTATTGGATTTGGAATGACAGTGTGAATGTAGCCTTAGATTGTGAATTGTGTTAACCTGGATATTTTAAAACGGCTTTAAACAACTTAAATGAAACGGAAGGCTCTTGTGTTAAAATCTTTATGTACCCTTTACAGCAGGATGCAGTATTTTACCATGTTGCTGTCAGCATCGGGACTGCTTTTGCCGCCAGTGTAATGAGCCGCCGCGCCCAAGTCGACGGTTTTGGACGGGACGCCGCCGCGTTTGCGTGTGGAGGTGGTTGTGGTGGTGGAGGTGATTGTATCGGTGTTCTGGGTGATCTGGATGCTCTTGGTTGTTACAGTTTCCTCATCATCCTTGAACTCTGACTTTGCAAGACGACCGTTCCGTGAAACTTTGTCCTCCTCATTGTCACTGCAGGAAGAGGCAACAGTAAAACTAATGAAGTAGTCAATTTGTCAGGTTGTTTCATTCAAAGTACATTTCAAAGCATTAAAATCAGCATGTACCTATTTTCTAAATTATGTTAATGTGAACAATTCACTAGGATGTCATAACTTGACCCAGACATCTCTCTGGTGAAACATGCACAGTCCTCCTTCCTTACTATTATTATCTGCAAGCTCACATTCAGCCGGTGCGTCTTATCCAATCACCAAACGATGGGTAGAACCAATTCTCCATCCTAAATTTGGTCTTTTTTTGATAATCCATTTTATACACTTGGATGTACGTCACAATACATAAAATTCAAACTGCAGAAACAAATGCCAAAAAAACACGTTTGTCGGGTTTTGCCGTATCATTGTGTTATTTTGTGAGCATGACAGTTATTTATTATATAACGGACAACTTGTTTGTTTGGGTTTGTCTGTACGGTGTGAATTGGCCTTAAAGGAGTAGTTCACTTTTAAATAAAACTTTTGCTGATAATTTACTCACCCCCATGTCATCCAAGACGTCCATGTCTTTCTTTCTTAGGTTGAAAAGAAATTAAGGTTTTTGATGAAAACATTCCAGCATTTTTCTCCATATAATGGACTTCAATGGGAACCAAACGGTTCAAGGTCCAAAAGACAGTTTCAGTGCAAACAGCAAACTGTTCAAAAGGGTTTAAACAATTCCAGACGATGAATAAGGGTCTTATCAAGTTAAAAAAATAAAAAATAAATAAAAAGTTTGAGTTTTATAAGCTCAAATGCTCGCCTTGCTCTGTTCTGTGACGCGCGTTCGTGACTCTCCTGTTCGAACTCGTTCATCAAAATGAACAAATCTTTCCAGAGTCAACTCGTTCCTTTCGTTCGTTGAATGAAACAAATGATTCGGAATAAGATTCGTTCATTTTGATGAACGAGTTCGAACAGGAGAGTCACGAACGCGCATCACAGATCAGAGCAAGACGAGCATTTGAGCTTATAAAACTTAAACGTAGTTTTTTTTTTTTTTTAAATGAGCGATCGTTTCGCTTGATAAGGCCCTTATTCATCGTCTGGAATCATTTAAACCCTTTGAACAGTTTGCACAGAAACTGTCTTTTGGACCTTGAACCGTTTGGTCCCCATTGAAGTCCATTATATGGAGAAAAATCCTGGAATGTTTTCATCAAAAACCTTAATTTCTTTTCGACTGAAGAAAGAAAGACATGAACATCTTGGATGACATGGGGGAGAGTAAATTATCAGCAAAAGTTTTTTTTAAAAGTGAACTTTTATCCCTTTAAGAAAAGCTCCGTCTCTACTTCGGTTCCATAGCTTTTTATTCTATAGCTTTATCAATTGTATGGACTGAAAATTCAGTAACGTACCTGATACGGTCTGGCGAGTCATCTCTCTCCTTCTTGCGGAATTTGTTGATGGTGTCATCAATGGTGCTTCCAATTTTGTCACTTATCTCCCCAAATTTTTCACTGAAGGGGAAGCTGCTCTTGTTTTTGTCCCAGTCCTCGTCCCAGTTGCTTTTGGATTCGGGTTCAAATCGTTCTCCCGCTGGGAATGTTGATACAGAATTAGTTAGGTGCTGAATTTATTCGAGATATTTAATGCATCTGATATTTACGCACATTAAAATAAATGCTTTTTTTATTTAAAAAAGAGATAAAATGAAATTAATGACCAATAAACCGCCACCCCGGAGACCCCTCTGGCTCCGCCACTGCTCATACACACATTTCTAATTTCGAAAAGTGTGGAAAATACACCTGACTAGAATCACTCAACCCCAACTTAAAATCAAGCTGTCTACCCCCCTCTGACCCCGAGGTATTTTTATCTTTCACAACCAAAAAGAAAAATCCATCATTAGACTGCCATAAATAATTGGAAATTTGAACCTGTAGTACAGCTAATAAAGGGAAAGATCTGAGCAGCAATCAAAGCACACACCAAGCACAATCTTTCGACTTTGCACACAAGTAACATCACTAATGACATGACAAGGGACATGGCATCTTGACTTGATTAGACAGCTCTAAGAGAAAACATGTAATACAAAAAGCAGAGATCTGATTATTTCTTCTAACCTGATCATAAACATCACCAAATGACGCAGTGAGTAAAGTTGAACAAGTGATAGCCCTGAAATCAAAACAGCTCTAATCAAAAGATCAGTTGCGGAAAGACGGGAATCCAGGGGGAATTTCTCCATACTATGCGAGAAAACTTCAGAGGGCCTAAAACAAATCCCTGTGGGATGCCAACAGTACAGAGACAAAGAGGCTCACTTTTGGGGTCAATCACAGTTTCAACAGACAAAAATAATGCCTCAAAATGACCTAGGTCCAAAGGGAATTTCATGCTTTATTTGATTACACAACAGCACAATGCATTTAGGGGGAAAAAAAGGTACCTGGTAGGAAGAAAGCAACATCAACACTGTATATGACGCATATTTACTGTCTAGGAAATGTTTGCAGAACAGTTTTAGTATACTGATATTAATTGTGAGCAGATTATCTGTGTGTACTGGTCATCAGATTATCAATTAATAAATTATGCAAGCTTCAGATTTATGTCCATTTTCCCAGTTAATGTCTTAAATTACATTTTTTACGTTTTTAGGTTTGGGGCAAAACAATCTCTTTTTTAAACCAGCGGGAGAGAGCAAGAATATCTGGGAAACCGGTCTCGAAAACCTTTTGATAAAGCGTCTTCATTTTGGCAGTGGCATTAGTGGTTGTAAAAATCAAATTTAGCAACACTTGATCACTTACAGTTACTTTGTTTGAAGCCTCCCATGCTGTCAGAAGATACTCCAATGTATTTGTCTTTATTCTTCTTGGCTTTCTTCCTCTCCTCACGTAAACGATCATCATCCTGAACGAACTCGACCATTTCTTTAACCTTCTGCCGTACATTAATGCCCTGGTCCTTCCCATTCTCATCTAGCAAAACAGAAAAGAGCATGTCAAGTCACATGGAACTGTTTGGCCCATTTATTCTTGTTTTTGCAAACCTCCATTAGATACAGTAAGAAAAAAAAAATGGATAAGTACCCCAATGTCAGAATAATTGAAATATTAAAGAAGATAATGCTGTAGTCAACTTTTCTTTCAATGCCAGAACAGCTGGAATACTTAAAATGGAAGAAATGCATGGCTCTTCTACAAAAGTCTAGGTAGGCTGCTAAATTATTTCTTATTGTTTGCCTTATTAAATATGCATTAAATACAAATTCATAAATACAGTGGTATAAAGGCAAACCTTTTGGGTTGAATACGGAAATGAAACCAAAGCTACTGATGTGCTAACGTTCATGAACGGTCTCAGTAGATGATTGAAATGATGAAATATTAAACAGAATAGCTTCTGAAAAGCCACAGATTCTTTGAAACATATTTAGAACAAGGTAGAGCTTTTAATAGCTACAAAAAAGGAAAAGAAACAGACAGTAACGCCTCAAGAACAATGACTAGTAGGAAGTTGCAGGATCTGTCATTCATGTTACTGCTTTGTCAACAAATGCAGCTTAAAAGGTGTAGTGCCTTCAGAAAGACTTTATTACTTGAAAATTAATAATTTTCACCTTTAATTCATTTATGAATTCATTTATTAATTCTCTATAATGAAATATATACATTTCGCTCGTACAAACAAGCTTTTCCTGTTGGAAAGCAAACCCCAGAGCATGAGGCTACATCCAGCATCGCTTGACATCTGGGATACTGTTACCTGGGTGTTGAGCTATATTTGGGGTTATGACAAACAAAACACTGTTTTCAGGCCAAAGAGCTCAATAATAAATATCACATCACCCTCTGCAACAGCATCAAAAGACCCAGTTTGCTCATATTTGCCTATTTGCACACTGCAAATATTATTTATATATAAAATATTTATATGTATATAAAATATAAATCTATATACAGTATATACATGAAAATATTTCTTAAATATAAGTGTGTGTATTTATATATATATATATATATAATAATAATTATACACAGTGCACCCACATTTATTATGTAAACAAAAACTTTATTTTGGATGCGATTAATCACGATTAATCATTTGACAACCCTAATTTTTCATCATTAATAATCTATTAATTTTTTAAAGAATAATAGTCCTATGAAATGTATTTTATGTAGAAAAAGTATTTTTCTTTTTATGATTTACAACCAAATGTTTCAAAAAAGGTGGTAATCAAATGAATGCATAAAACTAGCAGTTTAATTAATGCTTTAAAAAATAAATCAATTAAAATTTGTACAATTTTTAGTCTTTTTTTGGGAAAAAAATATTTTCCTTTAATTATGTTTAAATAAATTGTATTGCTATTATTATTATTTTTATTATTTGAGAAGTAAATTCTATTGTACAATGGTAGTATATTTCTGTCATAATATCTTCAGGTTAAACCAAACTTTTATTTTGACGGGTTGTAGTGAAGACCTTTGAGTTTCAGAGTGTATTTTTCTCAAATAAAATGATGAAATGCTCTTTTTAACTTCTTTTCGACAGGGGAAAGAGGTTAGAGATAACAGCCTCTGCTTTTCTCCGCTGTACGTGTGTGGGTGGATCAAGTTGAGAGTCTAAACAGTCAAGTGGATAGAAGGCGTAGGCGAGATTCTCCGTCAGATTTATTTTTCTCCAATACCGTAAATAAGTAAATGTGCATGATATGATAATCGTATCATACCGGTATACCGCTACAACCCTACTGTGTATACAAGGGCTGAGGAAGCTTCTGGAGCTGAAACTCAGATATCATATGGTAATGGCCATTTCGTTTCCATCATGCGCTGTAAGGGGTAAACCAATCAGAACAGACGGGGCCATCTGGCCAATCAGAGCAGAGTAGGCTCCAGGAAAGGAGGGGTTTAGAGAACAAATCCTTTATCAAATTGTTTCAGACACTGATGGTGCAATGCATATTATGAGAAGATGTTTTTTGACCATAGATGCGTAGAAGAAATAAATTAGGAACATTTAAAGCATAATAGGGGCACTTTAACCATCTAAGCATTTCATCTATTTAAACCTACCTACAAAATGATAATTTTCCATAGAACGCAGGTCGTAAATATGTTCTCTGGCGCTGGTGACCACCCGCTCTGACCCGTTTCTGATGAGGTACGCTAATAGCAATAAGGCCTGCACAGATGGAAGATTGAGTTATTAGGGACATTTCCAAATTAAGCCATTTAAAGAGTTAAATGCAGGATTTTGCGTGTATAATTAGTTTTAAAAAAAAATACACACTTTGTTTACACACTGAGGTTCAAGTCAAAATCATTGTATGTGATCAACAACACACATGCTACAGATAAGTTGATAAACTTAAATAGTCCTTTACACTCATTAAACATGACTATTGTTCAGCTGGACTATTAAAAATTCTTAGTGAATCATGTGATTTTAGGAAGTGTAACCACATATGGAACAAACATTTCTTTGTGTGAAGAAATGAATGAAGATTAGAAATAGACCGATAAATTGGCAAGTCTAGTGATTTGGCCGGTATTTGCTTTTTTTTACTAAATACTAGGGGTGGCACGGTACATGAAAAACATCTGAACCGCTCGGTTCGCTTGTCTCGGTTCGGAGCGTGTGTGATTTCATGTTATGATATTTAAATATATAGTTTAAGTTTAAATTATACTTTAAGTTTACATAAAAACTCAATTTTTGTAAGAGCTACACTTAAGTTAATTTCAATCTTTGTGTGCTAAAAATGCACAAAAGTTCCTGTAGAGATAGTGTTACACATTGTACTTTTTTTGCTAAATAAACAAAAAGCATGTCATCAATGTCTTCTCTCTTGCTGTATCAAAATCTCATCTAATTGTGGATGATTAAGCTATTTGTCATATGCTGAAGTAAATTTCTGGAGTGTTAAAGATTAAAAGAAAAAATAACAACAAGAACCGTACAGAACCGAAAACCATGATAAAAACGTAACTGTGGGTTTTGTGAACCGTGCCACCCCTAATACATACTGTACAAATGTAGTACACAAGTGAATGTACACTTAATTTCAGTAGCTAATTGTTACTCATTTAAAGTGAAAGTATGATTTAAGAAGAAAGCTTCTCACAGAGATGAGCAGTGCACTGTACCTTGTAAACTCTTCTCCAATTCTTCTTGTTGTCTTTCAGCATTCTGGTCCAAAGCATGTTCATAACTTCAGGGAACTGCTCATACATAAATGTGGATCTGCAGCATGAATAAGGAGGATTACAATTGCAAGATACTAAATAAATTAAAATGTTTTTAAACCTTCTATTAGATTAATTAAGTATATAATAACAATCAGAGAACAGTAATTATTTCCAGAAGGAGATCCCTGAGTGGCAATTATGCCATGCCAAATTGTCTAAATATAAGGTTTCAGTGGAATCAACAAAAAACACATTGATTCTGCCCAGTTGATATGCAGAAGCAATTTTGCTTGGTTTATTACAAGCTAAATAATAGGCATGATATCGTGGAATTATAAATATCATATTATTGTATTACAAAATATTGCAAATGTACATATCACAATATGTGTATCTCAGCGGCTTGCGATATCTGAATTATTTTAATTTTATTATTTCAATGCATAATAGATATATAGAGAATAGACTGACTTGTGTGTGACTTTCCCCATGTTATAAGAATTAAACAATCTGGTGCAATCTCGAATTCAGTTCTCTTTATTGCACTCGAACGGTCGAATATACACACAGTTGTCGAAATGCCTGTCTTGGCAACTGAGTTTCGAAAGAAATATGGTTTGTCAATGAGATCCGTGCATTAGTCTTAAAGTGACAACAGCCTAATACAGTTTACCTGCAGCCGTCTGTAAAAAACATTAGAAAAAGAGAAAATAGCTTCTGCTCTTGACTGAATAACTTTTGCAGCTTTAATATGAATCAATATTTAATTCATGGGAAGACTATACAGACTTTTATTTGTACATTTGATATTGTTTCTCAATTGAATTGCACTGAGAAAAGATCTAATGTAGGCCAACCAGAAAAAACTTTTTAAAATTTCATTTATATCTTATCTTTATTTTATTGTATTTGTCCTATTGTTTGTATTTTGCCTATTCGTTCTTATTTTTAATAACAGATACATTCAAATATCAAAAATAACTAATCATCCACCTCTAGTTTCAGGTGTTTTATATATATAACTATATATGTCCATCAAGTTTAGCAAAGAGTTGTTGGTATTTAAATAGTTTTTTGTTTCTTTGTTTTACATTGATGTTGAAAAGACATCGTCAGATTTGTGACATTATTTTTATGCAATGCTAAAACACTGTTGGTCACTTTCAGAAGTTGTAGTGATTCTTTCTTTTCCCAAAAATATACAGTATATTGGTTATCACATTTTTAGTTTTCTTTAAATTGATTTTACACACTTAAAGCATTATTTAATCATATCGCATAGCAAATATCGCAATCTTTAACAAGATAACGTACATCACATTTTCTTAGATAACGTGTGGCCCTACTATATTATAATCTGGCAAGTTTTTTTTAACCTTTCGAAAACAGGAATTTATACCACTGACAATCTTTAACATCAGCTTTAAAGATGTTTGTATATTTTTCCACATATTTCAAGTTATTATTATTCCTAGCAAATATGCTTGAAAGTACTAACACCATCAGTACTTCCAACACAAAGTTTGGCATATTCAAATAGTCAAACCATCCATCGCGTTTCTGATTTTAATGTAGTGTAATGATGTAATGTACACTTGTTTTGTACAAATTTAAAATATAAGTCACTAAATGAGTTACAAGTCTATGCCATGATGCAATGCAAATGAAATCATCAGCTATCAATGATGAGATCAACGTAATTCTGCAGTAATTGCCCAACACAAATGCTCTGTGGTAATTCAGAGAAGAGTCATTGAATGCCTGAAGACTGAGTAGTTCGAGCACTTACTTGGCGATCTCACCCATGAGCTGACCCGATGGGCCCCAGGGGTCATCATTGGTGGCTTCTCGAACCTTGGACTCAATCTCAGAGTAGTTCATCACAACATTGGTGCTGGGAAACAGCGAAAAACAGAGAACCACAAATAAACACCAGACAACCACACACACACACAGACACGCAAGTCAATATATTGCTGCACATGAAGGTGTTGGAAAAACTCGCTCGAGCACGTCCATTTTGGTTGACTGATATGTATTTTGGACTGATAGAAGAGAACAGACTGCCAAGGTTTAAATGCGTTCAGATGAAGCCCGAGAGGTCTGTTCAGTGTTAAATCTACTGAGCAATTATGTAGAGTAAGCCAATACGTTGACATTGTTGTAGATCAACCTGCCAGTCAATGGGGAAAAACACTAGGAAAAATCTACAAGATTGAATGGTGAAGTTATGCTGGCCAAAAAGATATATGAAGAAAACAAAGTCCAAAAAAGCTTCTCAACAAACAAATATTTTATAAAATCTGCCTGGTTACACACTTGTCTGGCCTAACGGGAGTGATCCGAAAGATCATTTTGTTCCCCGACCAACAGATTCAAGCAATGGGCCAACTTATAGACCGATCTTCGTGGTTTATAATAACTAGCGACAAGGAATAGGAAAATGAGAGCAGGGCACATCATTAACGGTTAATACTCATGTCAACTTGTTTTGTGCTATGTTTTCCACAAAACTTTAGATGTGAGGAAGCGTAGGAGGACGTGACAATGAAATGATGTGCCTTTATTTGGAATTGGAAATAAAAATCTAGAACAGTTGCTCCTGTGCTCTGATTAATAGACAGTCTCAGTCAAATGGAGAAAGTGAGAAATTAAATATAATTTATGTGCAGTTTTAACTCTAGATGATCATAGGTCAAAGACCAGATTGACAATTAACCTAACAAGACCCTACTCTTTAACAGGTTTGGAAGAGACAGGGTAATGCAAATTCATTCATCAACTTACAAAGTTTCCACAGGCTGGGAAAATGTTTAAACTACACTTCAGGAATAGTTCACTTCTGTTCAGTTCAACTTGGACTATCCTACCAAACTGATCATCCTTTTCTCAACACTCAACTTTGAAAATTCCCACTTCATTCCCATTTATTCCCATAAATTTTGGTTAATTCACTTAAATTTCCATTAATTTCCATGGAAAGTTTCATCTTTGAAAATTCCCAAAATTTTGCAACCCTAATGACGAATAGGAGATGTTCAACAAAATGTCTGAACTGCTCTTCTTAACTCAGCAAAAAGGATGATGACTTGGCTACAAGTCAAGTTTTTGGATTTATAGATCACCCTTTTTGCCATAGCTCTCACATGACATCAAACAAGGATGCATTTATTTTTGCATTTATTTTTTTTTTTTGTTTATGCATTTATACATTTGGGGCACTTTTATCCAGAGAAACACATTGCATTCAAGGTATTAATTTATATATGCATTTATTTATGTATAATGAGTGTAAGGACAGGGTTCATTGCTTAGTTTATTACATCAAATTGGTCCAAAACGATGTGTATTTAAATAAATTCCCTAACACTTAAGTCATTTATGAAAATATGTATTTTTGCACTGCTATAAAATGCATACGGCATTGTTTCCTTTTTTTCTTCTTTTTTTTTATTAAACAGTCAGACATGCATACAAACAACATCGGTTCTTACTTGTTGCATTTAAATGTTTTGAATAATGACTCCCAAAACTATCGTATAGCTTTAAAAGAATGCAACCGCCTTTTTTTTTTATATACTCTTAAGTATATAACACCGACGCCTGGCACTAGACACAAGTTTGATTTTCTTTGTCTTACATGGATCAACTGTTAGTCTCTAAATATGTTGCGGATCACACAGTTCCAAAAGCCAACTAGAGTCAACGGAGCAGAACTGCAAGAAAATAGGCCCACAGACGCTCAACAATGGCCTGACTATGGCCGACTGTAAGCTTTGTGTAGTACGACCTTAAGACCAGACTAGCCAGTGCATCCTACTAATATAGTCAATCAAAATGGATGGACACAGCCTGTAAATTAAAGATCAATTCCACATCATTTGATAAATGACACACTTGAAATCAGAACCACATAACCACTGCAGAGGTGGCACTCACCAGAGGTTTAAAATGCAAACTCTCAAAACAGCTGCAAACACTTTCCATAATCATTACTAATGTGAAAACGTGGCTTTTTCCGCCTCACTCTCACAGTCCCAAAGGGCAAAGAGGGTGGGAGAGTGGAAGTGGACTTCTGGAAGTTATTAAAGACAGTCAAGTGGTGCTGGATGATGAGCAGGTGGGCAACATGCATTTCGCTGGAACGTGGAAGCAGGTGGTCTGGAAATACAACGTAGCTGATTCACAATCATTTGAAGAGTCAGAGAGAGCCAACATCACATCTGATCCAAATCAATGACTTCAGCAAAAACTGGCAACAAGGAAATCAATCCCGCTCAGCTGCGTCACTTTCAGGATTTGTGGGTGGCGTGGTCGTTCCAACGGACCAGTTTGACTTAATAGAAGAGCAAATTCAATCTGTAAACACTTTCAAAAACAAAACCTCAAAAGTAATTCAGACTATTCAGATGGAGGCAAATGCTGCACATATGGTTTTGATGACTGAAAGATGGATCTAACTGTGTGGCAGCTGGCAAGGATTAATGTTAAGTTGCTTAACCAGCACTATTCCATAAAAAGCCACACTTAAATTCCTCTTCCAGCTTCCTTACATCATGTATTTGTACGTTGAGCAGGGCTGTGTGGATACAATATTTGGGTCTTATTAATAAAACACGCGCATAATGAATAAGTAAATCGTGCATGAATCATGAAATAAGCATGTGAATTTGTCATCTAATTCAATCCATACAAACGTTTTTATATACAATTTATAAACTCTCTCTGCTCATATTTTATAAATAAGACCTATTAATCTTTGTATTGTGATCATATTTCTAAAACAACTCATTAATGTTATCTTTGTTGTATACATTTTATGTATTTATAAAGCACAATTAGTGAACAAGTATAGGCTTAGGTCTATAACAGTTTTTTTTAAAATGCTAGAGTTAGGTAACTGTAATTTAAAGGTGAGATGATGCTACTTAAGTTCTTTGTTTCTCACATCAAGTTGTTTGGTTCTCAAATCAAATTCGATTTGATTTGTACTGACCTGCATTTTATTAATTCATCAAAAAGTTGACAAATTTCATGATATTCCGCTTTATACAGTAAATTCTGTTTTTATGACTGGTGTTCTGCATCACGGAAATCACAAGGCTCTATTATATTGAGATATTTTGCAACTTCCATGTAGTAATTTATTGCTTCTTCGGCATAGTCAGCTGCTGCCTTAACTTTGAGAGACAAAAACTTTCAATGCCTTCAGCTTTCTGCGTTGAGGTCTGCCGGACTCGTGACTCCCAACAAGTCAGATGTGCGGGGACATAAGTTTAGTCTACAGAGTTGCAAGTTCCGACAGATGTGGCTGCGTTAGAGACAAATATAGCGCATTTCAAAATAAAATTATTTTATCGGCAAATCGGTTTTGAAAATGGCCGATACCGAGTGATCATTGTTTATTTTCAACAAAAAGACTTAAAACATATTTTACAAGGTAATTATTTTTGACAGAAGTTTTTTTTTTTTGGGTGTAGCACCATCTGACAATTTACAACATAACATTTCTGGTCATAAATGGTCAAATTATCCGATTTTTTTTAGAGACTTTATAACCTTTTGTAAATAAGTAAAAAAAGTCAACCTAATAAATGCTAATGTTCAAAATCCAAATCACCAATCAGGCATTCAAGAAGCAAATTCACTAGTGTGACCACAAATCGGTTGCTTCAATGCCAAGTAAGAGTTCACGACAGCGGGAATGGCAATCAATGCGACTCAAACATGTAGAGAGAACGCTGCAAAGTTGGCGTAAGATTACAAGGAAAATCTCAGGCAACTGAATAATGAATGATGTGGGTTTATGCAGGCAAGCGGCCTGTAGAGCAGTCACACACACGAATACATTCCAGACACACGTACGGTGCTGTGTACTGTGCTGCACATATTTTACTGGAATATTCAATATGCAGGAAAGACAAAAGCAGAAGAGGCAGGCTTTCTTTCGCACAAAGAGAAAGGGGCACAGACAGGCGTAGGGGCGTCTTGCCATCCTTTGCATCCGCAGCCTCTTTGTTCTATGGGCCTGCCGAGATTTACTCTCCACTTCTTTTATTCCCTCCTTTGCTGTTCTTCGCTAAAAATGAATGGGTGTACTTGCACATTCACTGTGGAGCATATGGCCTGCAAAAAAAACCAAAAAAAAACCCACAACAAACTCAAGACGCCTCGCATGAAAGCTCTCTGAGTGGTTTCAGCTTTCCTGCTCCGCCACCTCAGACTAAAAAGACTACCTATAGCTTCTGAGGGAAGCAAAGGTCTGGTTAAAGCTTTACGATGGAGATGAGGACGCTGGCGGTTTATAATAAGTATGATGGAGAGGGAACGAAAGCGCCAGCTAAGAGATGAAAAGCGTGATACCCGGACAAGGGAAAGTTAGAGAAAGAAGTCCCAAGAGATGAGTGAATTATGGAGACGGGTGATTCTGAGTTGAGGCTACCACTGGATTCACTCAACAGCAAACAAATATATATATATACACACACACACAAAGCTCATCGGCCTGTTACAGGAAGCTAGTTGAACAAACTTTAAGATTCAGAGTTGGTTTCAGAGTTGGAGACCAAACCAAACAAATCCAAGCCAAGTTCACAATGCTTGCAATAAACGTTCTTGGTCAACTCCGGGTTTGATCTGCAGAGTTTGATTCACTTCTCTGCTGAAGATTAAGAGATAGCATGAATTGAAACAATGCATGAAAAAAAAAAACACTGTGGCTTCCATAAATGTTTTTAAAAGAAAGCCGAAGGAAAATATATCTGACTATATTAATGCAAGTGATCCAGCTGAACTTATAATTAACCATTTAGATGGGTTCACAGAGCTTAAAAAGAAAACACGGACGTTCAGCAATTTTTTTTAATTGTGTATGCATTTAAATTAAAAGTTGAATATTCAAAATAGAATTGCTTTTGTGTAAAGCATTAAATTATCAGACTGATCTCATGAAGTAGCGCATGTATGACACGCCAATTCATATTTCCATTTTTGGTGTGCCATCAAGACGCATAATCGCTTTTAAGCGCGTTTATGAACGCCGTTGACTTAACGTTATTACTGTATATATAAATATATGACTTACCTCAACCCCGTCCCTAAACCTAACCGTCACTGGGGTTAATGGCATTTATGAGTGTTCCCTTACCATCCTAGAAAAAAAAAAAAAAGATCGCTCCCCAGTTGTAGATCTACATTTTGCTTCGTTTCGCGCGGACATTTGACGGAGTGGCGTGTATGTTTACGCAAAAGTCATGATGTCATGTTGAAATTATCTAAAATGCATTCACTGTGAACTGAAGTGATTTAACTCGCAGGCTTTGACATCCGAGACATTCTAATTGAAATTGTTATTTTGAAATTGTAAAGTTATTTAACGAAAATAGCTCTCGCAGATCCGCACCAAGATGTTGATACATTGTGATTCGTCTCAAATATATTTACCACACCTTATTTGACCAAACTGGCTAACATAAACGGGAGACTAATTGTTGATCAATCTCACTTATGATTCCATGGAATTTTCCAGCTATTGATGATTATGTACTAAAAGTTTCCAGTGACATCCACATCAATGAAGAATATTTTAGTATTCAGAAGAACACATTTAACGCAGACAACCTGGACATTCACACTCACATAACCTACAACAAGCTATTTCAAAATCACATTTAGTAGAATAGTACAGTAAATTTGCTATTAGACTATTCTATTATTATACAAACTAGACAAAGAAACAAAACCATATGTGATGATGAATTATATTGGGCAATTGAAAGTAAGAAACCAATCTCACACCTTTGGCTCAACTTTAACTTTCCTAGAAGTGCTGATGCTGACGTTAAATTGAAGACTTTGTTAAAATTCAACAGAAGCAGAGCAAATAACTTTAAAATAGGGTTTGGACAAAGTCCTTTCTCAACAAGAAGAATGGTTTCCACTGTAGTGTGTGCCAGGTGCAAACCGCAAGCTTGTTGCCCCTTTAGGTGTCAGCTAACTCTAACTTAGACAGCGCAGTAAACACAACACAAGAAATACAAAGTTGGAATAATCGTATATTTTTAATTGCTATTGCAGTTATCATAATCAAGTCCATGCGGTGTGTCATGACTTGGCATGCAAAAGGAAAATTAACATGGCATTTCACTCTTTCTGTTGGAAATATGCTGGACAGTTTAGTCTAGGGTGGATTTAAGCCTAATTTATGATTCTCATCTGTAGGTTGTTGAAATGTTGGTGGATTACCAAAACAAGTCATTGAGGTTATGCATCACTCCAAACCATCTCCCAGCAGCCAAACAACGGATCATCTCCATTTCGCCAAAATTCAATCTCTGGAGTCCCATAACAGAGGGACACAAAGGGACTTCCCTAAACAACATGTTCATACCATGCAATTTAAGGCTGGAATACACACTACACGACTGGAAATCGGAACAGATTGTAAATCATTGGACATGACCGACCATTTTTCTACATGATCAGTAACCAGCCGGTCAGTCTCATTTCTTCATGGACGGTCCGTTTTGTTGCCAGCGAGATACAATAACGTCAGCTGCGCATTCTCACTCTCTTCTCTCCAACGGCGAAGTGACACAAACCCGCCTCCTGTCACTCACTCATCTCATTCGCTCCGGTTAAATAGCCTAGGGCTTGTATTGCGCATAATTTGACTAATTGCCATTATAATAATAAGTTTAGTTACTATCTCTGGCCAAACTATTTATAAATGGCGGGGTTATTCCGGATATTCGCGTGCAATGATGACAGTGAATGGTGACGATTCTCTCTGACCAATCAGCAGTCGGCATTGTTTTCACGTCACATTCACTATGCTAAACCGCAACATTATGTTTCGCCACAAACAATTCCACACAATTCAACAAAAGCTGCCAGCACCTGTACCAATTTATTTATCAATGTGGTTCCACTGCAAGGACATACAAAACAGTCAAACCCAACATTACACAATGAATGACAATGAAAAGGCCAACTATATCAATATCCACCTTCTTTCAGCTGAATTCATGCATGCCTAAAAGATCCCTTCAGCGCTTGGCATCCATTACATTACAGGAACTTGACTGCGGGGCTTGTTTGTGCAACAGACACCCAGAAGAACAGTCAGGGAGTCAGAAAAATGATGAGTAGAATAACACTTTAAGCAGTTCTTACAGTAACAGAAAGCATTACACATTAGAGATGCACCAATGTTTCGGATGCAGATTTTTAATCAATTTAGAAACAGCAATGCTCCACTAAATGGGGCAAACTGACAAGAAAGAACACAGTTAAAATGTTCCTTGATACCTTGGATTAGGAAATGTATTCTCAATGAGTTAAAAAGTAATTCTCATGGGTTCGTTTTCACCAACTATTGTGGTTTTTTACCTTTGGACTTAAAACAATCAAATCATTGTTTCTGGGTAGGTCATGGGAATGTCACAACAAAAAACTTAAGACAAACTTCCAGAGACCATTTTTGTCTGTTTTTTGTTTTTGTTTGAGACCTCCACAGCAATTCACCAAAAGGCCACGTTAATAAAAACAATACGAAGCTATAAGATACAGCTATTGTTTGGTCTTTAAATGATATAATGATGTTACCAGCAGATAAATAGTCATATAGGAAAAATGTACACCAGGGTCAAGATATCACATTGGTAGCAGGTAACATTTTGCAGACAAAGTAAAGCATCCTATTGCTGGTTAGTCAAGCAACAGGATGCTCTATATATAACATTATTGTTGGAAACTTTCTTATGTTATACAGACAAATAATGTCTGTCAGTCAATCTAGTTTTAGTTGTGACCATCAATAAAGCACATGCATGCTCTAACTTTTTGAGAACTTGAGAAAAGCCATGCAGTTTTTCATTGGGTTTAGCTGGTCTAATATTGACTAATTATGATGTTTCTCATTAATTTGCACCATAAATAGAGAACATCACTTGCAGAGTAAAAGACTGAATTAAAGCTCATTCATTTTCAGGTGAAGAGCACAGACGGATCAAAACAAGGCCCACAGGTCATTCGGCGTTGTATTTTAGGGTTGACAGCTGAGCTGAATCGTCAAGTTTGTAATTAAAAATACAACAACAACAAAAATATTAAAGTGTGTTGTGATGTTAAGGTAGAGCGATACCGTTATCCATTCACCACCACATGAAATTAGCATGGTGCCTTTAGCTAAGCTAATAGGCTAATTAGCTAGCATGTATAACGGGCCAGCGAACCGTCTAAATGTATAACATTTGAACAACACAAACTCCATCATTATATACAGACACACCACACACACAAAAAAAACATTTTTGACAATTGGACATATGCCGTCAAAGACCGTCCAAGCTCATTTGCTGCTGACTAAAGAGATGTTTTAGCGGTAAAGCTACCACTGTTGGCAAGAAAAAAATTATAGATAAGAAGAATGTATTTGATAAAGACAAAGTAGTGGACAGTCTAACAAGTCAACATTTTAAAGCGTTATATGAAGGTAAACGCGCCTATTGTGCTCCAAAATGCTTCACACTCCTGTCATGCCCAGAGATGATGCCTAAGTAGGCAGCTGAGCTCACTAGGGTTTGGAACACAGCCCAGAGAAGAGGGAAAGACAAGCGTGTGTGGATTTAATAGAAGAACAGGCTTCAACGGGAAGGGGTCATAAATAGGTTTAAAATTGTGAAATAAGACCCAGACTACTGTTATATTAACCGTGTGCTGCTCGTGATCAGCTGAGGGTGTGACGTCACGGGATCCGCACCTTCATAAGTAACGGGCCTCCGCATCGACACACAAGAATCTTTAGAAAGCAAAAGCCCGGGCATACTCACGCTTTATCCACCAACTCCCTGACTTTCCACATATTCAACATCTCGGCGCTTTAGCAGGGGCTCTCCGCCTCAATATCTCGTCGTCCAGTCCGCACTAAAACACAGGTGGACTCGGATATCTGTTACCGATAATAACAGAATCCCTCAGCCCCTTCCGCCTCTCCAGCGCTAATCGACACAGCAGCAGCAGCACAGTGGAGCGGACGGTTACTACGGTGACGCGTATTGTGCGTCAGGATGGAGAGGACGCGGGCATGACGTCAGATGTGGTCATCATGGGAAATGTAGTTTTTCGAAGAAACGCAAAGCACTTGTTTTGTTAATCACCGAAAGGGCCATGAAATGCCGTTTTAGATTTTTATTCTAGGTTTCTCCAGGTTAGTTAATCCATTTGGCAGAAACAGATAAGGTATATTCTTTATTTCTTAAGACTTTGAAGATTTTAAATTGAACTTTGCATGGCTGCACTTTATAATGGTGGTAACCCAACTGAAAACACAACTTAACACTTTTTGACTTTGTCAATTTGTGTAAATCTACTTAGGGTTTAGAGAATCCCCCCCCCCCCCACACACACACACACACACACACACATTAATTAACCACATGTCTAGTACAATTATGTGGTTTTGTTTTATTAATACAATGTATACTTTTTTCTTGATTTACCCTGAAAGAATGGAAGTGAACAACATGTGACAACATGCCCCATAAGTGGGGTACATTGTAACATAACCATATAACAGCTTAAAATGCTATCTAATCAAACCAAGTCAAACCAAAATATTTTCTTAATAAAATACAATTATTAACTCTTTCATATAAAATAATGGCATTTTTTAATAATTAAAAATATACTAATGTTTGATGATAACTAATGGTGATTAAAATAATATCAAATTTGTCTAATTTTAAATAAACACAAAAAATAGACATGAAAAATTAATTTAAGTAAAAATGTACTTTTGCTATGGTTAAATAAATGTTCAGTGATATCTTACAAAGATTTTTGCTAATTTTTTTCTCTGTATAGTGTTGAAATAGTAACTAGTAAATACAACAAGTTAAGTATTTAAAACAAGAGTGTTACCCCGCGTTACTTTGTGCCCCTATCGGTGGAATTTTACAAAAGCCTTGCGTCATCATCCTCAGACTGTCCTGTTGTCTTTGTGTGTTAAGATTGAAGATTGTGTTCAGCAGAGGCTAAATGTCAAATCCTAAATGGCTGCTGCCTGACCAAATAATTCACTTAATCAAAGTTTATATTCATTTGAGAACGTTTTGCACCATCCCTAGCTACTGTGTAACTATTTTGGTAACAATTTGACCAACAACCTATTGGAGTCTGAAAGCTAGGTTTTTAGGAAATTTTAAATGGTGGAAAAAATTATAGGTGGAAATGAAATCAGAGATATACATTTTGTAGTGCAGTGGTTGACTCAAGGATATTCTGGGTATTCCAAAGTTATGATCAAAAATGCTAATTATTTTATTTTAGAGCCATAGAGTCAGGCGAGTGTGTGTCTGTGCACAATTGGGAACATCTTGGCAATTTGATGGTCTCTTTGATTTACAGTCTCTGACACCAATACAGTTTTAGGGCAGAACAATTTTGTGGAAGAACATTGTTTTGGTTGTGCTTTGTGTGGGTGAATTGGTGTCTCCTACTGCTCATAAAACATTCACTACTAGGCTTGGAAGATATAACCAGTTTAAATGGAAATGATCTCAGTCTGACTCGCCACGTTTCTTCCTTGAAAATAAATTCTAGCACAGATCTGCAACAATCATAATGAAATGACCCTTAACAATAGAATGAAATCTGTTAGATAGCTACATATGGCCTTTCTCACCTGTTGAGTTACAAACGCCACACGGTTGAACAAGGTCAAGAAATAATAATAATAATTATATATATATATATATATATATATATATATTGTGTGTGCGGACAAACACAAAATGATCCACACAATTAGTAGAGAATGCGATAAATGATCAGTGAGATTGTCCAAAGTTTACAAAACGTAAGTATTTTGTGTAAGTTATGCAAGTATTTTAATTAAAATAGAATTCACAAAAGCATATGTAATTTGGAAAAAAAAAGTAAACAAGGTCCACCACTAACCCGACCCATAAACATACAAAACTTATTAAATTGTATGAATTCAAATAAATTAGTCATCAATTTGCCAACATAGTTATGAATTTCCAATGAAATTGTGTTGAACTCTGTTTGTTTTTCTTTAATTATTTACATATTTTCCCGCGGCTTCATGTCTACGGCCAAATCCACATACCGCCATCCACTTTTGCATGATAATCGCTTTCATAGATTAATAGATATATTTGATTATATTTATCACAGAGTTTGTGAATTGCAAGCATTTTGCTAAAATCAGCAGTTGAGCAATTGAGTTTGAAGTTGCAGATAGTCTTTCAACTTCTGACTCTAGAAAGTGGGACAAAGCTCCCCAAATGTCTCCGTCAAAACTTAATGGACATTTCCAGTACACCCTTCAACAAGAGCACGCCTATCAACAGCAGTCAAAAGCAACATCCACGCATTCAGAAAACACTGTGATCCTTCATAGCCCAAATATAAAATGGCAGAAAGGAGCCATCCTTGAAAGTCTGTTAATCCTGCAGCACTTTGGCATCCCGATTCCATCACGCTCGTCTTTGTGATGGACAGCGGACATCTGTGAAGGTTAGGCCACCCGTTTCCTGATGTCGTCTCCAATTCAGGGTCCATTTCTCAAGAGTCTGTGTCATATTGCCTCCATGTGTGAATTCCGGTGAAACGCTGAGATTTTAAAGATGGACTCGGATGGAGATAAAAAAGGCAACCTTTCACATAAACACATGGTATAAATAAATCATTAACCTGATGACAATCAAACAAGCAAGAAACATCGATTGTCTAGAGTGACAACAGACACAAGACGGCACTTAATGTCCTCAAAGTCTAGCACCCGAGGGAGCTGAGAGACTATTGTGGGCAGGCAGATTTGAAGTCTAGATGAGGATGTCAGGACACTCAGGAACCATTTGATCAGATTAACAAAAAGGAGTGGCAGAGATTGACAGCTGAGGCTGTTTTGTGGCTGCCGATAAAGTATTCAGTAGTGGTGTGGCCATCGGGAGGGGTAAAGTGGTAAACAATGTCCACGGGAGGCACTTAGACGTGGACCCACCGACTGAGAAAGTGCTGTGGCATGGAAAAGCTGTGATG
Source organism: Pimephales promelas (assembly GCF_988280905.1). Lineage (NCBI taxonomy): Eukaryota > Metazoa > Chordata > Actinopteri > Cypriniformes > Leuciscidae > Pimephales > Pimephales promelas. Next base: position 30,058,600 of record NC_142787.1, read on the forward strand.
AGGTGTGAGATATATACACATGGCCTCTTGGCAATTTACTCAATCGCTAACACCTATACTCTCAGAAAAAAAAGGTACAAAAGCTGTCACTGGGGATGTACCTTTTCAAAAGGTACACTTTTGTACCTTAATGGTACATATTAGCACCTAAAATGATCGGATCAACACTTAAACTGTACAAATTAGTACCTGAAATGTACATATTAGCACCTATTAGCACCTAAAATGTACATATCAACACTTAAAATATACATATTAGTACCTGAAATGTACATAGCACCAAAAATGTACATATTAGCACATAAAATGTACATATTAACACCTAAAATGTACATATTAGTACCTGAAATGTACATATTAGCACCTATTAGCACCTAAAATGTACATATCAACACTTAAAATGTACATATTCGTACCTGAAATGTACATATTAGCACCAAAAATTTACATATTAGCACATAAAATGTACATATTAACACCTAAAATGTACATATTAGCACCAAAAATGTACATATTAGCACATAAAATGTACATATTAACACCTAAAATGTACATATCAACACTTAAAATGTACATATTAGTACCTGAAATGTGCATATTAGCACCAAAAATTTACATATTAGCACATAAAATGTATATATTAGCACATAAAACAGACAAATTAATACCTAAAATGGACAAAAGTGTACCTTTTGAAAAGGTACAGCCCCAGTGACAGCTTTCGTACCTTTTTTCTGAGAGTGTATATATAAATTAATGCATTCAGTTTGATATTAAATAATACTTCAGACTTAAATAAAACCAATTCATTTAGATATTAACATTTTTAGTGTACTATTTATTTCACTGTAGTGTAATGGTTTTAACGCAATTGAATATCATGGTTTCACTTTGTTTTAGTCTTAGTTTCATACTTTATCATTCTAAAAATGCACAATAACTGTGAACCACATTGCGAAACAGTGTGGAAAAATGATCTTCCATTAAAGGGCTGCTTCATGCTTTCATTTCGACTCATTCAAAGTGGGAAAGCACATGACAAGACTAAAACCAATATAAAAACAACCATAACACATTTCCAAATTCCATTTGACTCAGTATGTTCATTTTTATTTAATTGATCATTAATTTGATCAAATTCCCTTGATTTGAAGACTCTTTATCAGCTTGTGCAGATCTGAAGTGTCCTAACTGAGGGTTTAATTATACAGTATTCCCCAACAGAGGGCACTATTACACCTCAAAATACACAATATATGAGTCCTAGACTTCAAATTCCTGTTATCCGGTTACACATAATAAAAAAAATATGACTCATGACACAAAAATAATTGGCATCCGTATTTGGTCCCCTTACAAAAAAAGCGACTATTGCAGTAGCATACATTGATGGTACTTTTGTTTTTTTTACAATTTAGTGCAATAATTCATATGTATAGTAGTAAAGTAATGGCATAATAAAACCGTATTTGTTGAGATTTAACAGAGAAAAAACAGCAATAAAACATTCTGGAATAATAATATGGATGTGGATGTGAAAATTGCATACCACTTGAAAAAACAACAACAACTTAAGTTCATTTGTGGTAAGAAATGAATCAAAGAAAAGCATCTTTGAATAAAAGTATGAAAAGAACAATGACAAATCTGCCAATGAAGGGATGGCATAGTTTTGAACTCTACAAGACAAAGATATTTGCATTTGCATCGCATTTATAATAAAATATGAACACGCACACAGACACACACACACACACACACAGTTTCATGGTATTTAAGATAATTGTTTCCATATGGCATACAAATACAAAGAACAATGGGAAAATGTGCATTGTTTTATGTTTTTTTTGTTTTGTTTTTTGGTGGGTCAGCTTTGTTTTGCTATAGTAGAGAGCAAAAGAAAAAACACAGCCCCATGTCCGTGACCACGCACAGTGATTTGGACTGCATTTGCCATGGGAAACTCAGCTGAGTAAACAAGCTCTGTCCATTATCGTTCATAAAACCTGACAAATATTTCTCGATCACCAATTATGTCCCGGCTTCAGGTCTGTAACCCTTTCAAAACCCACAGCCAAACAAGCGGTTTCTCAAAATAAAGAAATGCATGATTTGTCTATATATCACCTCTATTCATTTAGGCCTGCCCAATTATAGAAATGGAAACAGTAACCAGTGTCATGCTATACATTTTATTTTTAAATTATTTCATTTATTTGTGCTTACTTGTTATGGTACTTGCTCTGGAAAACCAAAACATGTTTGTAGGCAATTGGTATTAACTCAACCCTGTTCCAGAAAGGATATATACATAAAAACTGTACTTGAATACTGCAATGAACATGCAATTAAGTGTCCAAAAACGTTACCACACGTAGGAATATTATTTTAAACCAGGTATAACAGGTACCATAACATGCACTCTTTTATTTTTTACATTCAAAATATTTTAGGGTTTAATATCAGTCCAAATATGAAAAAAAGGCAGCTTATCACACCAAACCACATTTTCACAGTCATTCGTGTGCTTTGTGAAACACACAATATAATTATTATATATACATAATGAAATTCTGATAAAGTTATTTTATATTCCTATTACTTATATCAAGTCATTGGATCAGAACAATTGGTTACACTTTATTTTAAGGTCCAATTCTCACCATGAAGTAGCCTATTAGCATGCATTGGCTGTTTATTTATAGCTACTGATAAATTAGATATTAATACCTTATTCTCCATGACCTTATTCTACATTTCTAACCCTAAACGCAACAACTACCTGACTAACTATTAATAAGCGAGCCCGATCTCATGAAAGTTCGTATCTATACAACGAATTTCTTGTGCGATTTTTACGCCAAAAATAGTTTTTGCGTCTGTATGATACGCAGTTTTTGCGTGGAAATGATACGCACTTTATATGGCATGTAATGCGCACAAACTCCTCTCCCCCTAAACCTACCAAAGGCGTTTTTAGTGCATAGCATATGCACGCAAAAACCATTTATGGCATATAAATGGCACGAGAAATGACATTCGTAGTATAGATATGCACTTTCAGATTGTGAGATTGTGTTGAATAAAAGTTGAATAAGAGTTTATTGAGGCAAAAGTATGTCGTAATTAATTGTGATTAAAGGTGAGAAAAGTGCGACTAGTAAAATTTAACTGTTGCCTTAGAATGACCCCGAAAAAGAGAAAAAAAAAAGTTTCTAAAAACCCTGGAAACCCCGTCTGGTAAAATCAGAAATCAGGAAATCAAGACGGTTGTGGTTCATTTCTGTATGTTTTGGCGCTCTAGGGCAAACTGCCCACTGGACCACTGTATGCGTGGCATCATGCCAGAGTTTTGTTACAGTACCTACAACAAGCTGGAAACAATCGACACTGTTATGGACTGTTTGTGCTGAATTACAATTGCTGTAATGTTCTTAGTCTATACTCAGATCCTTTGTTTGAACAGCTGCCCGCAGTTTAGCCTGTCACAGAAAACGCTGGCAGTGTTTTAGAGGCTGGGTGTTCTCATTTTCTCTTAACACTTCTCAAGTTTGACTGATAAACAGACAAAAGATACAATAAAAAAATGACCATCGACTTTTAAAACAACTTTTGCTGATAATTTATTCACCCCCATGTCATCCGAGATGTCCATGTCTTTCTTTCTTCAGTCGAAAAGAAATTAAGGTTTTTTTTTTTGATGAAAACATTCCAGGATTTTTCTCCATATAATGGACTTCAATGGGAACCAAATGGTTCAAGGTCCAAATGAGAGTTTCAGTGCAGCTTCAAAGGGCTTTAAACGATTCCAGACGATGAATAAGGGTCTTATCAAGCGAAACGATCGTCCATTTCAAAAATAAATCCAAAAGTTTTATAAGCTCAAATGGTCGCCTTGCTCTGCTCTGAGATGCATGTTCGTGACTCTCCTGTTCGAACTCGTTCATCAAAACGAACGAATCTTTTATCGAGTCACGAACGTAATGAACGAAAGACTCAGAAAAAGATTTGTTCATTTTGATGAACGAGTTCGAACAGGAGAGTTGAGCAAGGTGCGCATTTGCAACGCATTCTCACCCCAAGGCGTCACCTTTGACCATGCTTCAATATTTGACGTTTTAGGCGCCCTTTAGCGTCACTTACATGACGCGATCCTACGGCGTCATGTAACTGACGCTAAAGGAAAGCGTCTGTTAGAGCAGTGGTTCCCAACCTTTTTTGGGTACTGTACCCCCAAAACATTTTATCCTGCCTGAAGTACCCCCACAAGCGCATGTGATCGGTGTGATTTTTAGATTTGGTGTACATTTTAGGTGATACCTGAATTTACCTGTAAATAATGATATTTTTAATTCTTATAACTCTTATAATATAATACTTGTCTTTGTTCAATATTTGTGACCTTTTCACTTCTTCACATGTTCAGACCAATTATACAAAAACAAAGATTAATAATAATAATAATATTTCTTTTTTTATTTACAAACTTTAAATACAAAAATAAACCAATAAAATTAATAATCAAGTTTAAAAATAATCCTTCTAATGCAATCCTAAAATAAAAATTTTAAGAAAAGTTTGAGAAATGTTTTGAGTCACTAATGTATTTGAATTCCATACTGTAGCATAGGAACAAAACAGACAAGCACATTTGGCGGGAAGGACAGGGTAACCATATTATAACATGATTATAATTTTATATTATATATATTTTTATATTATATAATTATATTATATAATGTTTTGAGAATAGTCTGTGGTTAAAAAAAATGTTATAGTCTTTTGAGAACCATCCCACGTACCCCCTGGGGACTGCTCACGTACCCCTAGGGGTACACGTACCCCTGGTTGGGAAACACTGTGTTAGAGGACGCGGTTAGGTTTAGGTGTGGGGTGGGGGTAGGGTACACGCGATCTTAGGGCGTCATCTAACTGACGCTAAAGGGCGCCTAAAGCGTCAGATATTGAAGCATGTCCAAATGCTTCCCAAGGCGTCAGTTAGGTGACGCTTTGGGGGTGAGAATGGGCTGGCATTTGTGCTTATAAAACTTCAACTTTTGTATTTATTTATTAAATGAGTGATCGTTTCGCTTGATAAGACCCTTATTCATCGTCTGGAATCGTTTAAAGCCCTTTGAACAGTTTGCAGTTTGCACTGAAACTCTCATATGGACCTTGAACCGTTTGGACCCCATTGAAGTCCATTATATGGAGAAAAATCCTGGAATGTTTTCCTCAAAAACCTTAATTTCTTTTCGACTGAAGAAAGAAAGACATGGACATCTTGGATGACATGGGGGTGAGTAAATTATCAGCAAAAGTTTTTTTTTAAGTGTCTGAACATTTCTCCTTTCTCTTAAAGTTACAGTTCAGCACACAATTTGCATTGTTCCAACCCTGTATGACGTTTTCTTCAGCAGAACACAAAACAAGACATCATGAAGAACTGTTTTTGTCCATACAATCAAAGTCAGTGGGATCCACAACAACACCTTACACTGAACAAACAAACTGTAAGACATTTTTCAATATACTTTATTTTGTGTTTCACGGAAGAAAGAAAGTCATGCAGATTTGGAACACGATGAGGGTGAGTAAATGATGACAGAATTTACATTTTTGGGCAAACTAGAGGGAGGCTCCTTTTTTATTAAGTGTAGCAGCATTTACCAAGATACAAAGGGGTTTTATTTCAGGCACAACCAACAAGAGGGAATGCATTCCAGAGCTGTTCCCAAAATAAACTGGCTAGTAACACAAAAAATGAGCACTTTTTAAGTCACATCGCTAATCTGGGGTGTACTGGGACCTGTGCCCATGGGATAAGAAAACTCTTTTGAATTTACATACTTGCTCCTTTTGTCAATCTTTTAAGGAGGTGTAAACTTTGTTTATACATGCGGTTTGTGAATAGAGAGGAATCTTACAAGAAAACACATCTTTTAAGTTAGCTTGTTAGCTCATGCTTTACACCTTAACCTGCTTGACTATCAGGACCTTTGTTGTCATGATGCATCCGTCATGATTTGAAGAGAAAAATCTTTAAAATATTACAAAAAAGCAGTGCACTCTATTGGACTGGTCTTTTCTCTTCTTTTTTTTGGTGTCCTTGTCTAAAGAACACACAAACTGGTGTTCAAAAGCATCTGTTGGTATGGCCATGACTGAATTAATTTAGTTACATCTACGCCTGTTAAGAGTTTTGAGTTAGGCCTAATTACACAGTTGTAAAGATCAAGTTCAGCACGTAGTAGTTCACTTTTTAAAAAATTAATAATTTTTTGTTTTTGATGAAAACATTCCAGGATTTTCTCCATATAATGGACTTCAATGGGAACCAAACGGCTCAAGGTTCAAATGAGAGTTTCAGTGCAAACCGCAAACTGTTCAAAGGGCTTTAAACGATTCCAGTCGATGAATAAGGGTCTTATCTAGCGAAACGAGCGGTCATTTAATAAATAAATAACAAAGTTTAAGTTTTATAAGCACAAATACTCTCCTGTTCAAAATCGTTCATGAAAATGAACAAAATAAGTCATGACTCGAAGGCTCCTAGATGTAAATGTACTTTAGTGTAATAAACTGTCATGTATCTTTAAGTACACTTATTTGGACTTTTATTTCATTCATTATTATTTGCAAGCACATTTAAAAAAATATATTCTTCCAAGATTTGAAGTACACAACATCCAATTCAATTAAGCACAATTCTTTTTGTTTTGTTTCTAGGCAAATTTTACTAAACCAAATGGTTCAAAAGTACTTTGCAATAACATTTGAACTTTTTGCTAGAGGACTTGCCTTCTCCAATCAGGGTGGCAAATTTTCACATCTTTTTGTTGTATATGGTTATGAGATGTCATAGACACGCTCACACATGCAAGAAGAAAATTAAGAAAACTTACATACAATAGATGCATGCCGACCATCAGTGCTTGGTAGGTCAAACTGTCAAAATACTTTCACTAATACTTTTAACAGTTTACACCAGTCTAAGTGTGGCTTGTATTCTGAATTTCATCATGCAAAACTTCAGAGGTGCCAACATAAGCTCGTCAGACAGTGGACCTTAAAAACCCGATCCCTATCCGATCTAGTTGTAAAACGGTTCATTCGCTGCATAAATATTGACAGTTCGACATTTGTTTCACACAGGCTAATTCAAAGGCACTGACGGGAAACATTAAACTTGTTGCAAAACTTGCGAGGGTGAGGTCATTGCAAAAGTATTCCTCAGTGTCATAAATATATCACCCGCTATAGTCAGTATGAAAAGTCTGCCTTTTATTCCTTGCTTAACATCAAAAAACATGGGGAGTGTAGTCTACACTGGACTAAAACTCTCATCCAAACTGGGCAGTTGGAGAGTTTAAGTTCTTAAAACAACACGGGACTGTCAAAGCGGTTCTCTCACTGTTCTTAAAGAGTGCTGAAATCTCTTTTCTAAAACAGTAAACTCTTAGTGGGCTGACGTGACCCGTAGGCATAAACAAATATTATGTCTTCGCCGGCCGGAGGTAGAGAGTCAGCTGCGTCTGAGAAAAGGTGTTAATTGTTTTTAGGCTGTCATCTTTAAGAGCTGTTGAGATCAGTTAAAGTCATCACAGCGCAGAGAGCATGTGCTCGGTGAAACAACCCAGCTTGAGTATGCTGTGTGTCTGGAATGCGAGAAGCAGATATAGATTAACCGTGTGAAAAGAGGAGGAATGTCCAACCTAATTTGTTTCTCAGCTTGAGTGAGAGTCAATATGTCAATCATTTACATTTATTAATTTAGCTGACGCTTTTATCCAAAGCGACTTACGATTGCTATATATGTCAGAGGTCGCACGCCTCTGGAGCAACTAGGGGTTAAGTGTCTTGCTCAGGGACACATTGGTGTCTCACAGTGGATTCGAACCCGGGTATCCTACCCGATCTCACGACCAATTTGTACGAATTCGTACAAATGATTAAAAAGTGACTAATTTGTACTAATTCATACGACTTCATTTGTCTAAACCCACATGATGGTTGGGTTTAGGGGCGGGGTCAGGGGTAGGTTATTCGTACGAATTCATACGAATTGGCCAATTCGTAAAATATGTACGATTTTGCACAAATAGTACTAATTCGTACGAGTGAGGTCGTATGAATTGTTACGAATTAGCCACCTCGTAAAATTCGTACGAATTCCTATGAGATCGGGTTGGGATCTCAGACCAAAGGCATGTGTCTTTTCCACTGCGCCATCACCACCAAGAAAATACATTAGTCTTGGTTTACTTAGCGTTCACACTGTCACGTTTAAGACCGAACCTAAACGGTGGAAGATGGCAGGAATTGGCGGACATTAAACGAAACTTTAATATCAAAATAAACAAACAACAAAACAAAAGCAGTTGACCCTCAAGGACGTCTGCCGCATATAAACAATAAAAACACAACATGTCTCAGGCCTCGTCCTCTCTCATCCTTCACTGTCGTCGTCATTCCTCCTTTTATTCTCCCAATCAAAGCACGAAAGACTAAAAATTTACCTTAAATTCACCCAAATAAGAAACTTCTCTCATCATTTACTCGCTCCTGCTCTGTTCTTGTGGTCCGGACAACAAAAAAAAGAAAGAAAATACATTAGTCTTGGTTTACTTAGCGTTCACACTGTCACGTTTAAGACCGAACCTAAAGGGAGGAAGATGGCAGGAATTGGCGGACATTAAACGAAACTTTAATATCAAAATAAACAAACAACAAAACAAAAGCAGTTGACCCTCAAGGACGTCTGCCGCATGTACACATAATAAAAACACAACATGTCTCAGGCCTCGTCCTCTCTCATCCTTCACTGTCGTCGTCATTCCTCCTTTTATTCTCCCAATCAAAGCACGAAAGACTAATAATTTACCTTAAAGGGTTAGCTCACCCAAAAATTAAAATTAAGTCATTAATTACTTGGAGGACCGAGTAAAAGAAGCAACACTCGTTATTTAATTGCTAAAATAAGTAAAGTTAAGCTACGTTCTGTAGTTGACAACTGTATGCAAAGTAGCTGACTTACTGCGTTGGTCTGATTGGTTGTAGGTCTACCGACTATCCAATTGAGTGCAGAGTTGTTGTTTTTAATGGTTCGGTTACGACACGCCTCATAATCAAAGCCCTATGGAGGAGATTCAGACTCATGTTCCGACAAGAGTATGACGAAGGTAATGAGGGTAAATATGACAGAATATGACTTTGTTCTGTTGAACGCAAAGGAAGATATTCTGAAGTAGATTGGTAATCAAACAAAAATCTATTGTTTGGTTCCCTTCATTCTTCAAAACATCTCATTCGTGTGTTCAGCAAGAAACTCATACAGGTTTGGAACAACTTTTTGATTTTTGACAGGATTTTTGGGTGAACTATCTCTTTAAGGGTACGCTACTGTGACTAACAACCAAACTGGGCAAGGCACATTTTAGTTCATTTAAACATCTTGACGGAGAAAGTCCCTAAAAGCCAACATATTTAATCATATAGCATCGCTAACTAAAAGAATGAAACTCTAGATACCCAGGAGAGAGGGTAATTGCTGGCAGTAGAGTCTGAAATCCCCTTCATACACACCCTTTTTTTCTTAGCAATGTCAGCAGACCCCCCAACTTCAGTTCTCCAGACCAAACTAAATGTTACTGATCCTGACCGATGTAGAGCTGGGAAATGTAAAGGGATTGACCAAGGCAATAATAAGAAACAGTGAGTTGTAGGATAAATACCCTAAAGGCCTACCTTTTTGGCTCGTCCACCTGTCGGTCTGAATAAATATTGGGATACTGTGTCGTGAAACACACAGTATCATTTTGCAGAAGGGTTGAAATAGGGCTATAGTAGGCGTAGATTGACTAGAGTTGTGTGTGTTTTGTGACATGCTGTTTAACCGTGCAAGTTCAACATAATATGACATAGTTTGCTCACTCTCAGTCTTTTTTAAACATCCATGAATCGGAATGACATTATAACTCATATAAAAGGTTGCAATACCTTGGAGGTATAATTTTAATAATTTGGGGTGTTTAATAATTTTAGTTTTTAATCAAAATTTTTCAAAACAGAAGTCTACAACAAGTATGAACTGCCAAACAATGTATAGATAAATGATTGCATGCTCACTTCACTCCTACTCCAACTATTTTGTTACCTGGTTAAATGTGGGAACTTGAAATTTGAAACCATCTCATGCCTGAACCCCGTAATTAAGAGCCAGATTTCACGTCTGCCTGTTTTCTTGTTCCTCTTACACAGTAAATTGACTTAATTACTGAACAATATTCAGTCAGTAATTGCACATTTCTAGCAGAAATCTCTCTTGGACATTTGCATGTTTCCTCCCACGTTTTGACTATACAACATTACACCATTTCTACTGTGTTGGGTTTGGGTAAATATTCACTTGGAGCCGATCGGTAGAAGTTTCAACAGCCCAAACCACAGAGCATACATTTTTCATGTCATATTTGCATGTGCTGTCCTGACCAATCAGACTCCTCCTTCATTATGTTGCATGATGAGCGTGGCTTTCTCACAGGAGGAGCCATGTCCTGCCCTATCAACATTAATTGTATGAAATCAGCTGAGAGAAAACTATTAGCACTAATGCTCAGAGAAATCTGTGCAGATGGGTGTTTGCTCTCTCTCCACCTATCTGTGATGAATCCTTCGAGACTTTCCTACTGTAGATTAATGCTGTCAGTCACAAACCAACACAGCTTGTGCTCCTCCCCTTAAATCTAGCTAGCATTTATAATCAGTTGGATTGGAGGTTTCCATTTTTCATGGATGAATATTTTACCTGGATCAAGAAGATTACCTTGACTTTAATGGCTGAAAAACAGCATAAATATCAATTAAAATGCATTAAGTGAATAATAAAATAAATGGTCTCTAAACTGTTCTGATCAACTCTGCATCAGCAATTCAGCTTTACAAATTTACAGTTACAAACAATTAATCTGAATATTGGGGTGATGTGTCTCCCCAAGGTGCCCTACATTATTTAGTGGTTATAATCCTGATAATTTGGGCTTGTGGTCCTAAAGTGTTCCTGTACGTTAAAATGTCATCAAAGTCATGCCTTTGATTCCCATTGGAATGCATGAACTGATCAAATATATACACCGTGAATACAAATTATGGGTAGATAAAAGTGCTTGCAAAAGAGAAATTATGGTTTCTTGAAATTATAAACAAATACAAATGGAACCACTTCCTTAAAGGGATACTCCACTTTTTTTTTTTTTTTTTTTAGGAAACAGGCTCATTTTATCACTCCCCCAGAGTTAAATAGTTGAGTTTTACCGTTTTCGAATCCATTCAGCCGATTTTTTGATATCTAGAAGAATATCAGTAACCAGACAGTTTCTGGTCCCATTGACTTCAATAGTATATATTTTTTCCTACTATGGAAGTCAATGAGACCAGAAACTGTCTGTTTACTGATATTCATCTAAATATCAGAAAATTGGCTGAATGGATTCGCAAACGGTAAAACTCAAACTGTTTAACTCTGGGGGAGTGGTAAAATGAGTCTATTTCCAAAAAAAGTGGAGTATCCCTTTAAAACGACCCTCTAGCTAGCCCATGAAAATCTTCAGAAGCAAGCTTTAAATGATACCGTTCGTGTAAACTACAAAAACGTGAATTTGCGAAAGCGGTGACGTCATGCGAATAAGTATGGGCTCTATGCACGGCGGTATTTCCGGTGAAGTCGCAAGGATGCTCGATAATTTCCGCCGATCGTAGAGTCCAATGCAATACCGAGAATTTATATTGAATTTTATACTCCATGGTTATACTAAAGAAACGTTAGTCACAAAAACAGATAAAACAGACACCCCTCGTTGTGTTTATGCTTCTTTTTAAAATTATATTAGATAAACATAACTATATATAAAATTACATCTAAACGTATGTACGTTACGTTTTAAAGACGGGAGGACAGTAAATTTTGAAGACTCTGCCATAATCCCGTTTTCCTCGGTTTTCTTCCGCTTTAACCTCCACAAAACCGGAAATAGACGAGCATCCTTGCGTCAAATGCAGAACTTCTGCGTGCATATAGCCCATTACGTGTTCAAAGGCGCATAGTGTTTCTTTACAAAATGACCTAGCCAGTACTTGTCTGGCAGCGTTTTTATTGGTTTTCGTTGTGAAAATGTGCAAAAAAGGACTTTGTATGTGGAATGGTTGGTATTGATATATTGTGTTTAATGCATAATTTTTGCTTAAATACACGCCTGTGTAATCTTTTATCTGATGGTTGACAGTCACATTTTAGAAGTTGATGATTTATGGCCTGATAAAACCATAACATTGAACAAGGGTCTGTTCTGTTTTTCCACTGACTGTGTATATTAGTTTCCCTGCACTCAAAAGTCTGGCCCCGTGAGAAGTGAACCCTGTCAGCTCTCGTATGTAGCGGAGACATGAATTGAGGCGGCACTCTTTCCACAGACTCTCTCTCTGTCTCACCCCAGGGGAAGGAGCAGCTGTCAGCCCTCAGCACAAGAGGGACCCTCCGGGGCACCTGGGGACCACCGCCAAGGCCATCAGGGCCTGCTGGATCCGGTCTGTCAGTGAGTAGCCACCCTCAGGGAGCCCTGAAACAGCGGCTCCCTCCTCCCACCTTCCATGCCTCTTTTCAGAGTCTCTTTCTTCCCTCTGTGACAGATGAGCCAGGACAGTGTGAAGATGTGCACCTGTCTATACAGCGAATGTGCATTACTGTAAGAGCTGTCTGTCACGCGCGGGGTCTGATCTTCTGTCAGCCCAAAGAGCCCCGTTCACGTTTACTGACGCAGGACATATGTCTAGATGAATATGGGAGTGTGCTTGCATGTTTGTGACTATAATGGGACATGCAATTCAGAATGTGTCTCTTTTCATTTCATGAGTTCCACATCTCCACATTTATATGCAATTCAAAGTTTGTCTTCGTTCTTCTATGGAACGCAAAAGGATATTTTGAAGAATGCGGTTGCTATGGAATTACAATGAATTGGGACAGAAACGTTAACTCTTAAAGGGATAGTTCACTTTGAAATTAATTTTTGATATGTTTTAGCTGACCTCAAGGGCATCCAAGATGTAGGTGTCTTTGTTTCCGCAGTAGTTTCAATTTTGACATTTTTCAGTCAAACCGTTGTTGTCTATCAGTCATATAATGGAGGCTAAGGGGGTCCACCAAAAGAGCATGCACAGAGAAGTCCAAATTAAACATGATTTAATGACTCGTAAATGTAAGTACACACTGATGGCCTAAGACACGAAACGAGCGGTTTGTGTGAGAAAACTAACAGTATTTATTAAGGCTGGGTAATAAATATCGATTTCTCGATATTAATCGATTTTCATTTTTACGAACCGATATCGATTCTTACATCTCAAGAATCGATTAGTCATCCTGTTTCATTTGAATGAATGGGACATTGTATTGCGGCTGCGCGCATCCAAAAAAAATCGCAATAATCTTTGTCCTTTGTTACTATTGATATGAAACAAAGTCTCAATTTTAAAATTACGTCCATTTTCTTTAGAAATTAAAAAACATAAATAGCGTTTTTGGCGCTGTGGCGTGAGATCGCTCTGGAGAAGCAGCAGCGCTGATCTCTCTTCCGGCTTAATAATACCAGTCACAGCGCCAAATAAACATGAATGAGCATCTGAAAGTGTGTTAAAGATAGAGTACAACTTATCGAAATCCGGATCATGTCACATTGATTCGCTCAATCTGCGTTTCAACCGTGGAAAGACGTCAGTTAAACAGCTTGTAATCAATGTATCGTCATATTTACCTCAGAAAACCCACATAAACTCGTTAGTCAGCTAGAAAAAATAACTCTAGAGAGGAGCATTTTGCTAAATATATACACCATATTACATGCATTATAATTTTAATGTTCTTCAATATTTAATGCATATTTGAATAAATTTGGCAAGTTTTTATGACAGCCACCATTTAAATGTTTATATTTCATATGATCTTCTTATTATAAAAATAAATAAAAGTGTAATTTAAGTTTGTATAGCTACAAAACAGTTCATTATTACCTTCATATTAGGCTAATGAAGCCTATAGGCTACAACTAGACTCCCATAGTTTACAGCATTAGTTAAGAGATTTGATTCCCTTGAGAAAAATGGCCATTTATTGTAACTGATATCCAAAATAATCGATATTGAATCGAAATCGAATCGAATTGTGAAATTTGTCTCAATACCCAGCCCTAGTATTTACATCGTTTTAACCTTGTGTAATTACAGTGACGTCCAAGTGATCTGAATCAGTTGTTCAATGTCCAACTGAACCGAACTGAATCAGTTCAATGTTACGCCGGAAGTGATCGCTTGCGTGTGACGTCACTCAATATTTACACGGAGATTTCGGAAGTTTTACCTTTTACTAAACATATTTAGATATACCGAAATCGTCTTCCATTGCGGTTTCCCGTATATCTAAATATAGTGAAAGGTAAGACTTCCGAAATCTCTGTATAAACAAAGAGTGACGTCGGCGCGCAAGCGATCACTTCCGAGACCGAAGCGCCCGTGCCGTCAGATCATTTTGTCATGGCGATGATTACAAGAGGTAAAACGATATAAATACTGTTGGTTTTCTCACACAAACCGCTCGTTTTGTGTCTTAGGCCATCAATGTGTGCTTACATTTACGAGTCATTAAATCATGTTTAATTTGGACTTCTCTGTGCATGCTCTTTGGTGGACCCCCTTAGCCAACGGTTTGACTGAAAAATGTCAAAATTGAAAATACTGCGGAAACAAAGACACCTACATCTTGGATGCCCTTGAGGTAAGATAAAACATACCAAAAATTAATTTCAAAGTGAACTATCCCTTTAATAGCTCAATACCTCGGGTCTTTAGTGACGGGCGTAGATCACGCGGAGGACGTGTCCCCACTTTTTATACAATGTAAATTCGTTTTTCATAGGGCAAGTGTGTCTACGACAAGCTGAGGTTTTCGGGGGTGTGTATACCCTACATCGAGACTTAAAATCCAAACAAAGAGCCAACAGCACTTCCAGTGACCGCAACGGGGCTGAGGGAACATTGAGAAGACCCACAAATCTCTACATATCAACACCAACATTTAGCATAACGCATCCTGTCCCTGTATTCTCTCATGGGAGGGCAGAGAAAAAGATCTTCACTTCCTGTTCCAGCAGCATGACCTCATAATGCCATTACGCCAACTCTTACAGGCTGGAAAACATGAGCGCGGCCTGTGGGAATCCCAGCACTCTCAAGCGGGTGTGGTTGGACAGATCTGTGGGTGTGTGGAAGAGTTCCCCAAAGTTTTGGCAGGTGAAAACTATGTTAATTTGTTCTCACATCACTCGATATCCTATTTAAAGTCCCATTTAAATCTAACATCATCCAATTAATCTGCATAGCCAGGTCATGTTTGTAAATGAGAAGTGGTTCTCAAACATTTTACCTGGATAAATAAAGGTAAAAAAAAAAAATATATATCGTGTGTTTTATCAGCAGCCAAATAATTACAATTGCCGAATTAAACAAAGCTTCATCACTACAAAGACTACATGCAATTTAAAATCTGTGAGAATTATTTCTTGCTGGCTTTGATTAGGGAACTGTTTATCAAAATAGTGCACCTCAAATAGTTGTAAATAAAATGTACGTTTTACCAGGAAAATACTTTCTACTTCGACTTTTCACATTTAATTTAATGTTACTTGCCATTTATTTGTAATTATTTGTGAAATTTACTAGCAATTTGGTAAAAAATGATAACCCAAATCTTGCACCATTTGTTTTCCAAATAAACTTTCCATTAAAAAAAAAAAAATGTGTATGCATGCTATACAAGCATGTTTTGTTGAATGACTTCTACTGAAAAACATTTAGACCAGTTCAACCCATTCTAACATTTAAGCATTAGATCTGGGTT
Source organism: Pimephales promelas (assembly GCF_988280905.1). Taxonomy (NCBI): domain Eukaryota; kingdom Metazoa; phylum Chordata; class Actinopteri; order Cypriniformes; family Leuciscidae; genus Pimephales; species Pimephales promelas. The sequence continues at coordinate 30,074,546 of NC_142787.1, forward strand.
CAAAGCCATAGTGTGTGTCTTGGATTCCTCGTATGTTGGCCGTCAGTGATTCTGCTTCACATATATGTGTGTGTGCATGTGTATATGTGTGTGTGTGAGCCAGTCTCAAGGTCAGGCAGGAAATGCCTGTACAGATGTTGGCTTCATTTAGATGGTTATGAGAATATCCCAGCTCAGACAGGAAACGGGTGCGCTTTGTAGCTTATTGCAGTGTTGAGTTCTTGTATGAAATAAAACACTGAACGAGTTAAGTTGTTGACAAGAGACAAATGGTTTTGCATTATAACTGCTGTTCAAAAAGCCATTATAATTTATTATAAATATTATATTTCTGATAGTAAAAGATACATACCTTAAGGCGATGTATAAGTGATGATTTTGACTTTCCACAATATTTTTACAATTTCAACCACTGGACTTAATCAAAACAAAAGCCAAAAGAATTGATAAAGATTCACATTTTATGATTTCATATGATTTTCCCTGATTTTAACATTGTTTAGATTAAATTTAATTTTATTATCCCACTTGATATTTCGCTTATACGTGTAATATCTCGTTTCACAATAGAGATCCCTAATATCAGATTTTGCTTCTTAAATGTCATTTTAAAGTTATTTTTATTTTGAAAAAGAGCTAAATGAAGTTTAATTTGTAGATGTAATGTTTTACTAAATATTTAGTTAAATAAACAACCAACATTCTATGTCAGTTTTGTTTAATATAATAAATAATACATAATAAATATTTAAATTGTTTTATGGGCATCATTATCATGGCAACATTACATTTTGATTTGAAGAAAAATAAAAAATGGCCTTTTCACCTACAGTAGGACCTTACATATTTGTTTAGTTTAGCTTGAATGCTTTTTGACTATAACCCATTGATTTGATTTGTATTAAAAAAAAATACTGCCACTGACTAGATGGCGCTCTTCAACCAAAAAAAAAAAAAAAAAAAAGTGGAGTAAGGTTGACCTCTTTCACCCTTCTCTCTCTCTCTCTCTCACACACACACACACACACACACACACTAACATGCTCTCTCTTTCCTCAGGGAGCTGTATGCTTTTTTTCTTCCATTTCTAAGCTCGGAGCTTCTTTTTGTGGACGTGTGATCGGGGCACATTTGGGAGTTTGAGAAAATCCCTGGCATCTTGCCACGCTTTCCATTCATTTAAACATGAACCTCTGCACATGTCAATGTACTTACATATTTTGGAATGAAAAAAAAAAATCAAAGGATTGCTCCATTATTGAAAACAAATCTGTGGTGTAAGCCACATGTACAGAAAAAGTGAAATACAATCAGTGTGAGTCAATAGTCAAGTTACTCGTAAATTATTGGCATATCTTTAGAAAACTTTTTCAATTAATCTCTAGATATAATTACATTAAATATACCTACATATATATAAAAATCAGAATAAAAGCAGCAGCACAGAAATCATAATGTTAACCTCTGTATTTCATGCTGGCCTTTTCCATAAAATACTGTATACTGAAGAGCTCCAAAAATGACAAAAAAGTTCACAAATTGAACTTGAGAAGCAAAACTAATATATTTATGTTAATTATTATTACTTATTGTTATTAATATATTTTTGTTTTCTAAGAAAATTATCAAAATGAAGTGAGTTTATGCTTAAAACATTAAAAAATACCTGCCAATGGAGTACGAAAAGCTTTAACATGCTTCAGAACATCTTTTATGTTCCACAGAAGGAAAGATATATATAATTACATTATACTCTTCCTTTAAAGAGGCTGAAAAACTTTACATTTTACTTCAAAGTATTTGTCTAAGAATGAAGGTAATAGTACACATGGAGAAAATCCGCAAAGACCCAGTAATGACTTTTCTAAAATCATTTCCTATGGCAAACAAACATAAAGATTTAGATGATGAAACATAAGCTTATGTTTAACATTAAAATGTAAAACCATAATCACAACAACATCCTCAAATTTTCATTCATCAATAGGAATAGTAAAAACTTTACCCAGTTTTTTTTTCCCTGAGTTGAGAATGAAGCCTGGAGATGCAAATTCAAGAGCATCAAACGTGTTATTTCTAACAGAATATCAAACCCAACATGAAAAAGCCCTGGCAGTGCCACTGAATTGAGGTGTGTGTGTATATACACGAATGGTTTGAATCTAGATTGTGAACGTGTTTCTGTCTTTGTGTTTCTGGAAGTTTGCACATTTTCCCATGAAGTGTGTATGTTGCAGGGATGTATGTCTTGTGTGTATGTGTGAAAGACTTGGGCTTCGTCAAAAGCCAGAAAGGACAAAGCAGACCGATCTCCCCTGTGTAAAGTTCTACCGATGACTAATTCATGAGTTGCGAACTCAGAGACCACCTATAGAGAGAGACAAAGAGTCAGATTGACCACCTTCTGCCCTTCCAGACAGAATTAAACTCTCATATATGACAAATAAAACTGTTTTGTCATTAACAATTTATGTTGGGGGCAAATTGGTGACCAATTCTTATCAATCTCTTTTGTATGTTTTCATGTGAACTGCTCATGCCCCATTGATATGGCTAGACCGAATAAGTTGGCAGAACTCAACATTTTTGAGTTAATCTGTTTAAAAAGTTTAAGTAGGCAGAACTGCTGGCCGATTTCTACTACTCACCCTCTAAAAAAAATGCTGGGTTGTTTGAACCCAATTTTGGGTCAAATATGGACAAAACCAGCCATTCTGCTTTAGAAAATCACTTTGGATGTATGATTTTATTTTTTTATCGTAAATCAGTGCAAAAACCCATGGAGATTAAATGAGGTATACACGGGTTGTTTTAACCCATGGGTCAAATATGGACAAACCCAGCCATTTGGGTACATTTTTATATTACATTTTTAACCTAATGTTTGAGTTTGTCCATATTTAACCCAAAATTGGGTTAAAACAACCCAGCATTTTTTAGATCGCATAAATTAATTATTCCTAATTTGAAATATTTGAGTAAGCTAATCCATACATTGAACTATGCAGTCTCATCTTAAATGTGTTTATTCGTGGGATCTTGGCTAGTTTTAACAAAGCTAATTTAGTTAATTCTAACTTGTTAATTGGTAACACAACGTTTTGATAGTATTAGCATAGCATTTTGAAATTTTTTTAATAAAAGTATATTACAAAGTTTTCATTTAGACCCTAAAGATTCATATTATTAACTTGTTAAAAAAATGGCATCATACGACCCCTTTAAATACTACTAAATCTCCCACTATAACATCAATCTTGCAAATCTCCCTTTCAAGTGTCACGGCAAAGCATGCTGGGAAAAAGAAATCTCAGCCCAGTTTCAGTTTAATTTAAATGTCATAATTAAAAGAAACAAGCAATGAAAAATCAGATTACGTAAAATGTGTTTTGTGAACTCAAAAAAAGAAGAAAGTAAATACTCATGAAAATTTTATTGAACTAATTTAGGTTTACCCAACTCAAACCAGTTAATTATTTTGACCGCCAAGCTTCATTTGCGCGAAATCGCAAAATCTGAATCAACTGAATGAAAATACTTAATAGAAACAATTTGCTCACAAACCAGTTATCTGTAAACGCTGACGTCTTTTTCTCACACAAAGCTATCCCGAAGACGTCTCGTATGATGCTTTTATGGTGTTTTTTTACATTATGGAGTTCATATTCAGTTTCATTTTCTGATAAAGAGCAGGCACGGTATTCTTCAAATTATATTGATAATCTAAAATGATTGTTTGTGTGCAGAGGAAGAAAGAAAGTCATATGGGTTTGGAACAAAATGAGAATGAGTTAAAATCTCTTTAATCCTACATGTGGCCAAAGTGTCCTCATAATCATTTCAATGAAACATGCCCTCCAGCTACTTGATATGGATCTCATATGTTCTTGAAATGTGTCAGTACTTGGCAATCTTAGACAGTTCTAGAATGGGTATTTAATGGCAACGAGAGAGCTTGTGCTTCACCTTTGAGAAGTGAAGATTTGAAGTGTCAAGCACAAGAACCGCTCTAGAAACCCAGAAGACTCACACTGGCATATGTACACTACAGCCCGACCGATAAAGGATTTTGAAGGCCGATACCGATACAAATATTTTGGGGTTTTAAAATCCGATATTCCGATATATCGGCCGATATTTTATTTTATTTAATATTGTTGGATTTCACACACGTGTAAAAGAAAAGCTAACTTTTCTGCACAAGATACGTTTGATACTTTTTCTCTATGTCACTCCTCGCAAGTATAACTTACATTTTACAATGCAGGGACTGTAACTAGAGATATGCTAGTTATAAATACAGTAATCATTACTTTATTTAGGCAGAAAAAGTTCATTGTGGTTTCCAAGCTCATTAATGTTAACGTTAGCGGTCTTCCACTGATGATAGTGGCATGATATAGCTTTGTGGTTAGCTAGTCTATGACGAGCCATAATTTAGCAATAGATAACATCATACTGCAAGTTGTAAAACATACATTTTCAATATAACAGGCCAAGGAGAGATGATTTAAGCATGTTTCGTCCGTTTTTATTTTATTTTTTAAATATTAATTTATCGGCCATTATAACTGCCGATACCGATATTTTGGAAAATGCCTAATATCGGTCTGGCTCTAATGTACACACTATGCTGTTAATCTGGATCTCACATCCAGTTTAAGGGATTAAAAAATGAGTCAATCTTCAAGTTGTTCCAAACCTGTATAAGTTTTGAAGGTATTTGACGAATGTGTTTAACCAAACAGCTGATGAGCCCCATTGACTTCCATAGTAAATAATTACTATGCAAGTCAATGGGGTCCAACTGACATTCTTCAAAATATCTTCTTTTGTGATTAACATAACAAAGAAATTTTGCAAGTTTGCTTCAACGTATCAATATGATCAAATTTAGATTTTACAAACAAAAAAGAATAAAGAAATGTATGCACAGATAGCTTTATGATTACCAACAGCATGCGGTCCAAGTGAAACAAGAAAACACAAGCACGTCGTCCATAAGCTATAAGCCGCTTTTTTTTGATTGACAGGAAGACAGACAGGTTATCGGGACGTTTTTGATGACGCCGACTTCATTTCCCTTCAGTGTTTCGGTGTGCGTCTGTGTTGCAAGTTGCGTTCTTCCCGTCTTCTGGACCTCATATGCATGTGCAGGCCACGTGGGACGGCATTTGCATTAGAAAGCGGAATACAATCACTTTAATTTTTAACAAGACATTTGGAAAGTGTCACAAAGGCAGATTCTCGGCAACTGACGGAGCCCACGAAAGGCAAGAAAAAAAGAATTATTATGCGGGGAATTAAAGGAAAGCTGGAGTTGACGCGGCACAGACATCAATCAAGTGTTGCGAGTGTCGGGGAAAGGGGGAAAACGCACTGCATCCATGTTTCCAATAAAAATAACATTAAAGTAAATCTGCCATTAATCTTGCATATTGATCAAGGTCGGTGTTAGGGAATTAATCATGAGTAGCACGCTATATATCAAACAGTCATAAATAAATAAGCAGCTCAAACAATGTAGTGCGTCTGGGCCGAGGTCAATACCTCATTAGCAGGGGTGTCTGCGCACGCCTGTTTTGAACAATGAAACTGGCTGTGGACTAAAGGTTATTACTATTAGGATTATGTTCGATTGTCACAGGTTGTGGTGAAATATCTTCGCACTTTGTATGGGAAGAGTTTCTTGTAAAAGCGCTGGAGCTTCATCAGTCCAAACTCTACTTGATGACCTGTGACCTGAAAAATATCTAGTGCTGAATGACAGATGGAAGAGCTTTCAAACCTTTCGCTTGCAAAACTTGATGTAAAAAAGACAAAGAAAAACAGTCATAATGCAATATTTAGGCTACACTGCAAAAAAAAGAGTTGTAAATTCATCCTACTGGGCTTGTTTTTCAGGAAAACTATCTGAAAAATCCTTGAAACAACATAAATCTATTTACGAAGCAAGAGTGCATAAAATATTAAGACTTGTTTTCAGTGTAGAGTGTATTTTGGATCGCCTATAAATGCATTTTGTTTTATTGCCTTAATGTTTATGCTTAAAACAAATGAAAAACATCTGGCAAAATACATTTTGATTCAAGATATATTCTCTGAAAACAAGTCTTAATATATGGAGTGGTAAAGTTAATTGATCGTGTTATGATTTATATTTTGTTATAAGATGAGGGTGGGGTGTTGTGGATGGATGGCTGCTATGTCATTTCTAGGTATAGTTGGATAGGATGTTCTGGATATTGGGGGTTGGTATTTGGCTCATGTAAAAAAAAAAAGCCCACCCCCTCTTTTTGATATTCTACTCACACTCTAAAAAATGCTGGGTTGTTTTAACCCAATTTTGGTTCAAATATGGACAAACTCAAACATTGGGTTAAAAATGTAATTTAAAAAATGTACCCAAATGGCTGGGTTTGTCCATATTTGACCCAAAATTGGGTTAAAACAACCCGTGTATGGGACCCTCATTTAATCCCCATGGGTTTTTGCACCGATTTACGATAAAAAAATAAAATCATACATCCAAACAAGTGATTTTCCTAAGCTCTCCCTCACTCGTCCCGCTCGCCACCGTAAACAAAATGAATGGCGACTGTAGAACGCAAAAGGCGAGTCCCGGACATTTTGGGCGATCTCGAAACACATTTTCGGCCAGACTCATCACGGAGACTCACTAGTAGCCTACACTTGTTGTTTAACAGCGAAGCAAGTGCATTCTGGGAGTTGTTGTCTTTCATCCACATAAGCCAAAAATACATTTGCTGGCTTTTCTCAATCTAGAAAGTAGAGCCAGACCGATATTATCGGCCGATATTAGGTATTTTCTAAAATATCGGTATCGGCGGTTATAATGGCCGATAAATGAATATTTCAAAAATTAAATAAAAAAACGGACGAATCACACTTCAACCATGTCATGAGTGTCGGAGTTGTATAGTTTGTCCACCAGAGGGCACTCTACACCGTCCCTGTTGGCAACACTCGTGTATAACGCGCCACACATCCTACAACCTGCTGATCCAGCCAGAGTCGGGCAGAGAGAACCAGTTATCCACGAGTGAGATAATCGTTGAAGTGTGTTCTTGGTGAGTTGTACATTGCTTGAATTACAATTAAAAGAACATCCCCCATCAGTTCTCTTAACTCAAAAAAGCATGAAAAAATTTGTGACTATAATTGTGCAAATGCATTATCATATTATTTCAGTTAAAACTCATAAATAACTACAAATAACTAATTTTAGGGAAATCTTGTAATATTTTGTTGTAATTATATTTTATAATTATAATTATTATAATTAATAAATTAATAATTAATAAATTATAATAAATTATAATTTAATTATAATATAATTAAATTATATTAATATGTTATAATATATTAATTATTAATTTTAATTATATAATAATATTTTGATATAAAAAATAATAATCGGCCGATATATCGGATTTTAAAAAACAAATATTTGTATCGGTATCGGCCTTCAAAATCCTTTATCGGTCGGGTTCTACTAGAAAGCTCCAAATTCAAAAATAATTTCACATTTTGTCTACATAAATGACCCATTTTAAATACACATTCATCTTTCCAGAGGTGAAGTATCCCTTTGTACCAGAAAAACATTTTTCATTCTTAATAATGTTATCTTACATTTGTCCTATTGTTTGTAATTTGCATCTATTTTCTAATTTTTAATAGCAGAACTGACAGAATATATTGTGATAGAGCGGTTATCTTAAAATAAAATGTCTTTTTGCGAAATAAGAATTTGGTCATATCGCACACCCCTAATCCACTGTGTGTTCTAGATGCCATCATACAAATCTAGTGGCCTACAATAATTACATTTTGATAAGAGCTTGCATTTCACACTCCTGGAGCATGGGTAAAACAAGAGGACAGCCCCGTGGCAGGTCTCTGTGGGAAACTCTCAATTTTCGCTCTTAACATGGTGATCTACAAACTTAATTGGTTCCATTTCCCTCCCTCTCCATCTTTTTCCTTTGCTGAGGGCACTCGCTTCCTAACCCGCCATTGCGTTTAGTGCCACTCGTGACTGGCATAGCTGATGCCCACTGGGCTTTAGAAGGGGCTTCTGTGAACAGCAAGTGCTTTGGGATCTGTCAAATACGTTTGTCATGTTTTACACTTTTATCGACGGCTCAAAAGCGGCACACTTTCTATTGAATGCATATGGACCTGAACCTCCGTTAACGCCCGGGCCTCCGGGTTAAGAGTTTAGCGAGGAAATTAATCGGGGCTAATTCTCCAGTGGTGAAATTAATTCTTATGAGGTAAATACTTTGTCATTTTTTCGATCAGAACGCTTCATTAGTCTGCGGAACAAGGTTTCAGGAGGCAATGGGGAAAAGAGAAAAGCTGCCTGTAATGTGGTGCCGCATTACCATTGACATCTGCCGCAGTCTTCAGAGATTATCTTTCTATGGTGATAATTTGTGAGCCAGGTGTCACCAACAATTACACCCACCTCATCCTGTCTCAACAGGCCTGTGTATCAAGCAATGGCTCCACCCTTCCCTCATTCCCCCTCTTCTCATCACCCATCCGGCTTTTGTCATCTCACCTTCAGAAACTCAATCAAGATGGCCCTCTTTAGGGAGTTTATTAACACTTAGCATGTGAAAAAACAGGAGATTGGCATCTCTGCATGACTAACCACTAAAATGAAGCTTTAATGATGATCTTCTGACTCTCTTCTTGTTAATTACTTTTGAGATCAATGGAAATCTTAAGAGTGTTTCATTTATTAGTATAAGGAGCATGAATGTAACCACGGGCAGAAATCATCCGTACTTTTTTAATAATTAATTTTTTAAAAATAGTTTTTACTTTCCCCATGCTTCACAGAAAGTGTAATTTTGAAGAATATCCTGGCTGTTTTTTTTCTCTCAATAAAAAGTATGTTATCGTGGAGTCTCTACACTTTTTTCACTGTAAAAAGTAATCCTGTAAAAAACGGTAAACTACTGGCAGCTGTGGTTGCCAGCATCATCCCGTAACTAAACTGTGTGTTACTGTTTTTGTGTTAGAGCATACAGCTGTTAAATTAAAGTTTTAAACTGTAGCTGACAATACGGTATTTAGCTGTTAATTTCCAAAACAGTAACACACTGTATTTTTACGGCAACCACAGTTGCCAGTAGTTTACCGTTTTTATACATTTGTTTTTTATATTGTTCAGTTTCCCGCCACTAGTCTGTCTCCCTGGATATTAGGGTTGGGTATCGTTTGAATTTGAACGATTCTGATTCCGATTCCGATTCCTTGTTTCGATTCCGGTTCCTAACGATTCTCAATTCCGATTCTTTTAAGAGGCAGGGTCAAAAAAGTTTAGCTAACCTTGCTAACCAACGGTCTTTCAGAAGGAAATAATCCTTTCTGAAGGAAATACGCCTTCTGTCAAAAATACTCCTTTTGTCACAAATTTTGCATTTTGCCGAGATTTCGTTATTTTTAGAAAAGTGAAGCCACACTTTGGACCGCCGACGTAAGCTACTCATGTTCGACTCGCGCGGTTATGCCAACACTTCCGGTAGATGCTTCTTCGTTGGTGTTGTTCAGCGGTTTCTTCTTCCGCTCGGCGGACTGTGAATATCGAAACTAGGACCGAAATTTTAACTTTTGAACGATTCCGGGAAAAACGAAAAGTTAGTCCCGGTTCCAATCGATACTCGATTCTCGATACCCAACCCTACTGGATACCATCATTAGATCATGTGTATCACCTGTGTCCTATTACCATCATTTTTGTTTGCTATTTAGTTGCTCCTGTTCACTCTGGCTGTGTCCGAAATCTCCAGTCAAACCACTACTCCCTACCCCCTACATAAAGCACTATATAGTGAGCTCACCAGCATAATAGAAACACCACTTTCAGATTCTACTCGATCGTCTCTCGGCGCCATTGATTACGTCATGGCTGTCGCCCGTCCGTCTTTTTTACGATCAGCGCAATGCATGATGGTACGTAGGGCTTGGGGTAGTCACCATCGGTTGTACACTACTTTTCAAAATGCATTGTGGGATACATTGAGTGGATTATAATAATCATCACTATACATTCAGACAGCACTACAAATTGGCAAGCCCACTATATAGTGAGTAGTGGGAGATTTCGGACACAGCCTATGTATATTGATCAACCGTGACAGTCATAGATATACTAGTTATTATAATTTCTGTTAATATTTTGGATTAGATTTTATTTTAGTATTGTTAACTTTCATTTTAGTCATCTTTATTGTTATTTTTTTCTTTTTTAAAATGTCAATTTGATTTCTTTTTATAAATTTTGAACTTAAAACAACAACAAAAAAACATGAATCTTGATTTAAGCTTTATTTATTTATTTATTATTTAATGTAAGTTAGCGTTATTTTGTTCCAAGTAATAAAAAAATTTGCTTTTTAAAGGTTTTCACTGTAAAAAATATATATGTATATTTTCATGATTTGTAATCACAACGTTTTTTCTTTTGTCGAAACAACTTTTGTCGATAATTGATGTAGTTCAGATAACATGATATTTTGAGTTTCTGATGAAAAATCAATCTCCATTGTATTAACTCAATTTTTCCAATTCAATGAACTTAAAATTTAAGGCAACCAGGTTACTTATTTTTTTAAGTTAAACCAACAATATTTTTACAGTGTGATATTAACCGGTTTAACTAAGTAACTGCGGTAAAAAAGCACTAATGATATATCACACACCTGTACTCTCAATGCTGATTATACTGAAAATGCACTAAAATAATAATAATAAAAAACAAACACTAATGATGATAAATAAATGTATTTTCATAATGATCCCATAGCAGATTGTTCAACACGCAAAGCAATTATATTACTTCAAAAAAAAAAAAAAACATATTGTCTGCTTTTATTAAGCTTTTGATGGAGAGTGATACATTTTTTTCCAATTCAAATAAATTTTTCTTCTAACCAGCTATGGCCGTGGTGAGCAATAGGCCGTTTTGTTGCCTCAAGACATCAGTATTTTGCCATACACTGTATACTACAAATCAAGGTTTGTTTCAATGGTTTCGGATTGTGGTTTGTAAAGTGGTTTACCATTTAGCAACGGCATTTCGAACATTTTCCTATAAAACCAGGCAGATGGAAACCATAAACTGTGACCATTTTGGACAAACGGAAATGGTCTATTTATGGTATGGGTATTAAGCAACTTTCTTTGCTATAACATAGTATGTACCCCCAAAACCTCAGATGGCGTAAAAGATGATGTTGGCACAAAATGAGGTTATAAGCAGTATAAGAAAGTGAGGTGGGGCACAGTTATACCCCTTTCACTTCCTCTATTCCATCTAGCCACACTTCCTTCATATAGCTTTCAAGTCATAGTAATATTAGAGCTAGATTTTCAAAAAAAAATTTAAAGGTACATATATTATGTAAATTTCAATAACAAAAGCGTAGCTTGATGATGCCGTGAATGAGCGTGATGGAATCATGGGAGTTGTCATCTTCACCAGAGCCAATGGAAAGCATGCTCCGAATGCTCTCGTGTTTCATGAAACAATTTTGTGGACCATGTATCTATCGACAGCTAATGCCTCTTTTGTTTTCTTGGATTTCGCTAAACGCTATCACTAGCAAACGACGGAGCAGGATTAGCAAGCATCCGTTCTGTCCGTGCTCCTAGGCGACTAGCACACTCCTGGTGGCATCAGAAAGACCCATAATGCCGAGCAGCTGCTAGGGACATCTGGACACAGGTGAGGATGAAGCTCGCCCCGGACCGCAGGGCTGACGGCTTCCAGTATCACTGCATTATGGAGGTCAAAAGGTCATCTCTACTAGCAACAAATGGCTGCGGATTAGTTTTGTAACATAGGAGGCCCTTTTCGTCTATGGTGAATGCAAATGATGCAAACAAAAGCGATTGGGAGGTGATGGTCTGTCAGATTAGGGTGTCTGGACGCACACTTTGGATGCTGCCAATGAATCGCTCCACTTTTCTGTAGAGCAGATGGTATTGTGACGTTTCACAGTTACTATTAAACTGCATAATAGGTTCACTAAGGCACTCTTAAGCTGCATACCCCCCTGGAGCAGCTCAGACTACCTTGTTGTTGTTTTTTTGAGTGACTTTTGACCCAAAGGTATGATCCTTTAGAACCAAAAGAGGGCAGCATAGTTCTGTTTGTATGCTGATTGAAGATTGGTCACTAATTTTTAAAAGAATGAGCCAAAAAAACATTTGTCAATCTTAGAAAATTGGGAACACTATTTTTTAGATTTAAGATTTTGATCTAATAAATTCAATAAATGTCAGTAAAAACAAGATTTTTTATTTGATTACTAATAAAAATGAGATTTCGAACACAAAACGTAATCACAATAGTCAAGGAAACAGATGTACTTTATTTTCATACACGCATGTTTATGGATTGTCAGATCTCCCAGCTTTCTTTTATCTTATTTATCTTCTGTTATGTTTTCCCCCCCGTGGGAGTTAGATTGACGCTAATGTTATTACAAAAGAATGTATATTTGTTTTCATAGTTGCAGTCATGTTTAATAAGTATTTATGTGAATATTCCTGAGCTGACTGTAAATATGATGAAAGAAAATTTTCATTCATTGAAAAAGTGCTGTGTGTTTTTCAACTGTGAAATTGCAGATTAGACATCCTAATGATGGCTAAAAATAGATCGTGCTTTGTAATGAAAATATATAGGTACTAATACTAATATATATATATATTTCTTTGTGTTTGTCAAAGTCTCTATCATATCCTCTACAACTATTTAGATACGACCCAATTGCATCACAGAAAGGATCTTGTGTGCCTTATACCAATTTGTCGATGACTGTGTGGGGCTGTTTTGTATTTTTCTGTTCTCTGTGTCTCTTTTTTGTTGTTTTTTTTTTTGTTTGTTTGTTTTCTTCTTCTTTTTCCCCTTTCCTCCTTCTGTATTGTAGATGTGTCTCACTGAATCTTACCTGGTATGTGTTACTAATTTGTTAATCTGCAATAAAAAAAAAAGAAAAAAGAAAATATATAGGTAAACTTCAAATGCACTTGATTAAACAAGAGGCAGTAAAAAATCATGACTATTTATATTTTGTGTATTTAATGTATTTTCAAACGTAATGTTTCATGATCCACGTTGCATCTGTCTATTGTCAGTCTGCTGAACTTAGTATTGTAATTTATTAGTCTGATAATTAAAAACCTAATAGCCTAAGGGTCTATTTATATACTGCAATTTCTCATGCAAAATGTTATGCTAAAGTTATGTTATTGTGCCACAGCACAATAAACTTTGAGCAGAGTTAGAGCAGATGCTATAGTACATACTAATGATACAACAAAAAAGATCTATTTAAAATCTCGATTATTTCTCCAGACAGTAATGAAGTCAAATGCTTCTCATATTTTTCTCCTGAACAAACAAAAAACAAAAAGAGATCCTTAACAACAGTGTCTTAAACTGTGTCTCATTTGTGTCATGAATGTCGAGAAGTTATCTGATTAAATATGTTTCTTTCTACATATTTCATTGGACAACACACTTCGGATATTAAAGTAAACACAACGTAATGGTCTACGACATATTGAACACACTCTCACTGGCCCTATTTTCCATCAAATGAAATATGCATTCAACTTTGACTGAAGGTAATAGCTATACTACCAAATTCTGCAATCAAAGGTCAGATATCTTAATATGAACTCAAACATTTCTCACTAAATTCAGCCAAAAAAGAAATTACCAGAGCTATGATCTCTCTTTTTATAACTCTATACTCTTATTGTATTCCATCTGTCTCATTAGTGTCTTATTTTTTAGCAATTTCAATCACCGTAATGATTGCCCTGTATAACTGGATGTTGAGATGTTACCTGATCCACATTAAATATGTCTATTTACAGTATTATAGACAAAACACTTCAGATATGAGAGAAAATCTGCTAAGGAGTGATAATAAAAAGGGATTTTTTTTCCACTATTATTTCCAACAGCATTTTCATTGGTTAAAATAAAGTATTTTGGTTTAAAGAGACCACTCCTTTCCTGGTAAGATGAACTTGATTTTCAAAAGTGAACGAATTTGCGATAACATTTTTGACAAGCCAAACATGTCAGTCTCTTAAGCCACGAAATAACTTAATTCCGTAAAATAAGTATAATAAACACAAAAAGCATGTCCCCAGCATGTTATGATAACCCAAAAATCAAACATAAATCAGCCTTACGCATGTTATCACATCTGTCAAAAACTAGCTGTCGGTTGTAATATTAGAACTTCGAATATTTATCTTTTATCTATCTATCTATCTATCTATCTATCTATCTATCTATCTCTCTATCTATCATTTTTTAAAATAAACATACAGTGTTATGGTCATAGCACTTGCATATTGTTGTCCCATTGTTAGTTTAACCGCCTCTATTGTTCTCATTTGTAAGTCGTTTTGGATAAAAGCGTCTGCTAAATGAATAAATGTAAATAAACGTAGACCGTGTGTTTTGACTACGCCATTGCTTTCCGAGAACAGGGAGAAATAGCGGCTTGAACGTTTTAACCTTCAAATGTTCTTCGTTTCTGGTTTACACTTCTGGGCTTCGGGGTCTATACGACCCCAACAATCGATTGAGTAATTGTACAAAAAATATACACTTTTAATCATACAAATAATATATCGTTTTTTTTTGTTTACTTCTCATCTATTCATTAATGCTGTGTTTTTGGAGATATAAAGTACTTTTGTATCTATATACCACACAAATCCTCAACTTAGGGCTGCACAATTAATCGCATTTGTAATCGCGATTACAATTATGGATGCCACAATTATGTAATCGTTCAAAGGCACAATTACAAAAAGTCCACTTACATTATTCTGTGTGCTGAAAATATGTTTTTTTACAGCTTATCTTAAGGGTTTTTTCCCCATTGTTTTAATTTTAGTCCGTGTAACATTATAATTAGCATTAAAGCAACACTATCTAACATTGTTTACTTAAAATAATGTTTCCAAAATCTTATCAGTGGTTCATCAAGTCATAACAGGGTGAAAGGCACTTCTGCCGTCGCCTGACGGGGTCTGTATCACTTTTACTGCACTATGTAACTTCAGGGTTCAGGTTGGACCCCGACCACAAAAAGAACTAGAAAATTCGACTACTTTACATCAAGCACTACAATAGTCATCATTTCGTTTTTCTTCGTTTCTGATGTCGCAATACATCATCCTTTCATGAAATCATGTAACATACTCTACCTAGGCTAAATTATTTGACAGCGACAATGGACAATTTTGTTTCCAACCAGTAGGGCGACCGAAGAGGAAAAGTTAATTGGTGTTAATTTTAACCATAGAAAAGCATTGAAAGTTTTTCAGGAGTTTTCAGCCGTTTTATTTTGATATAACAATTTGCCTGCAGTCATTTCGTACAATGGCATAAAGCTGTTCAAAACATCATTCAATGTAAATTGTGATAATCGTAATTAATAATCGCAATTATAAATTCGAGGCAATAATCGACAATTATGATTTTTGTCATTATCGTGCAGCCCTACCTCAACTACACCATTAGCTTGCATATGAAATATGCAAAAAATTTCAGATTTATGCCGGATTTTTTTTTTTTTTTTGGCACAATTCCCATTCATTTCAATATGGGGTCATATTGACCCCGAAGACCAGAAGTGTAAACAGAAGTTTTTTTACATACCTTCAGAACAACCAAATCGAGCCCAGTTTTTTTGTTTGTGTATAGACAGATAATGTATAGTCACAAAATCTTATTCCACTGAGATGAAGGGAACCTTTTTTTTATTCAGTAAAATTCGATTGGGGTCGTATAGACCCCATGACCCGATGGAGGGCTACCATGTTGTCTGTCAGAGTCCATAATGTACACAATACATAACACGCACGAGTGTAAATTTGTTCACTGAAATCGAATCGGAACCGAGTGAAACACCGGGTAAGTGAACATCGTTCAACATGTTTTGACGGACATGTTTTAAACAGAGATGTCCGTCTGTTAAGGGGGTTAAAATGTGGAATAGTCTCGATGATGAACTGAAAACATGTAAATCTTAAGAAATTGTATATAAAAAAAAGATTACATTATACAAAGCTGAATAAGTTTAGCTTTCCTTTCTTTTAGTTATTATTTTCGCAAAATGACTTATACGGTACTGTGTGTTAAATAAATAAAATAAAAAGGATCGGCGCAAAGAGCATAAGCTTCAGTCGACACCTTTTCGGTCAAGCATCTTTTCTTTTCTTTATGTTTTGTATTTTCACTTCCCTTACGAAAAAGACGTTTATTCAAGTGTGCCATTAGTAGACTTCTTTTAAACTAAAAATAAGAAAGTATACTTTCAGTTTATTTTTCCTGTACTTCTCAGAAGTATACTTCAAATTACACTTAAGTGTACTTGACTTATACTGACAGAAAAGCAAGTATGTTCTTGTACTCAACTTGTACTTTTGATCCATAAATACTTAAAATTATAATTAAGTATTCAAAGTATACTTGTATTACAGTAAAAAAGTAAACTACTAGTATACCCATAAATTTACTTGCAGTACACATGAGATACAGTGAGATGAGATTAACTAGTTGTGCACTTACTGTTACACTTATAGTACACTTAAACATATACTTTTATGTACTAAAAGTGGGCCAATTTAGTCCCAAGCGGTATTAAAATAGTACACTTACAAGTTTACTACTAGTACATAGTGACATTAGTATACTTACTACATAATGTATACTTAAAAATATACTTAAACATTACTTAAGTATACTACATAAAATGAACTTGAAATATACTTCGTTTTTCGTAAGGGTTTTGTTTCTATGTTTGTTTGTAAATTTTTCCTTTTTGAAGCGGACCGAAATAAAAATTACGAATGAATGAACGAACATTTATTTACGCACAAACTACATTTTCTGATTAATATCAATATTAATATTATTATAATAAATTATGATACACGCGATAGCAGGCCTACGTCATATTGAACGCATTTTGGCAACATGGAGTCAACTTTGACTGAAGCAAATAGCTCTTAGCTAGACATCTGACCAGTGTTGCTGTTGTTTTCCATGTTCTCACACTTAACTCAGGCATGCCTCCATGTTGCCAGCGGGACGGCGCACTGATTCGGCACGCGGCAGATGTGGCACAGTGGCGTCTGCCGCTTCTGACTGCAGCTCCCTGTGTGATGTGACTGAAGAGATGAAAGGCGAGGTTGTTGCTGTGGCGGTAATTACTGCGGATACAAACGGGAACAAAAAGCTGCTTTGTTTGCCATTCTGTCACCCAATCAGTGGGGTGCGTGCACAAGTCTTTCTGATATGTCTGAAACTTTTCTTCGCCCTCTGTCTTAATAAACAAATGGAAAGTAATACGTGTGATGTTACATGGAGGTTCAATTGGCACTCGGTGACTAATATTCAACTTCATGAGTGTGAAATGAGAATGTTTCCTACTTGAGTTGTTTGTTGTTGTTGGGAGTAAGCAATTAAATGGAGAGAGCAACAAGTCAACAAACACCTTATTAGTTAGTTGGGACCAACCTCATCTAGTCAAGTCAATAAATAAATAAATCAAATCCCCTCATTTTGTATTTGATTCCCCTGAAGTCTGGATGGAAGTGGCCTACAACCGACTTAATGAGAGTGAGAGGTGTCATGTAACATTGAATGATTGATTGACAGGGAGGCAGGATGAACTCATGAGCTCCTGTCTTTTAAATAGCTGCCTTATTTAGGATGATCATTAGCTGGTGTCAGTTTTGAGATGTTCAGAACCTGATGCAATCAGGAGCAACTACTAATTGCAAGCTGTCGTAAGTGGAAGCTTGCTAAAAACGTCTGTTTCAGTAGTTTGGAAGGCCGTGTAATGAACTGGAATTTTTTTTTATTGGGCTTCTCTTTTACTCTATGATGACTATAATGAGTTTGTTGGCATCACCTCACAATGGTTTCAATTTGTTAACAATACTTTTACAGCAATTGTTAATCTACAATAACATTAATTTCAACACATAGTTATACACTCTCAGAAAAAAGGTACAAAAAAGCGGTCACTGGGGTAGTACCCATTTTAGGTGCTAATAAGTAAGTTTTAGGTGCTATTATGTACATTTTAGGTGCTATTGTTGACATTTTAGGTGCTAATATGTACCATTAAAGTACCACTATGCACCCTTTAGGTACAAAAGTGTATCTTTTGAAAAGGTACAGCCCCAGTGACAGCTTTTGTACCTTTTTTTTCTGAGAGTGTATACATAGTTACTGTATATCGAGACTTATTTTCTAAGATGGCTTCTGTCTGTATACATGAAGTGAACTGTCTTTATAACGGTCTGTACTCTTACAAAGTTCTCAATGCTTCGTTTTGCATGTATGGAGCCTCATTATGTTTCTGTGTTAGTGTGGGGCTATTTTGAGCCTTGTTAGTGGTATAAACTAGCGATTTCTTTTTACTTAGTCAATGCCCCCAGTACTAGCATTATACGCTAAACATTTTTAAGAGATAAAACTCTTTACATTCGATTATCATGAAAACAAATCTCAGAGAACGATTGACTAGGTACCGATGTTTTATTAGACCAAAGGTTCATTGTTCGCCGGAGTTCTCCTTTAACATCTGTATATGTAAAACAATGACCTTGCTGTTTTAGCAAATATGTACATTTTGATGAAAACAAAATGTATGTAGAAAAAATTGTAATTTTTACATTTTAGTGCATTGATGTCATGCATCAACCCTGTTACCATCATATGTTTTACTATTCATCAGCATTTTATACAAGTAATTGAAAATAATAATACAAGTAATTGAATATAATGGACTTCAGTGGGAACCAAACGGTTCAAGGTCCAAAAGACACTTTCAGTACAAACTGCAAACTGTTCAAAGGGCTTTAAACAATTTCAGACGATGAATAAGGGTCTTATCAAGTGAAACAATCGCTCATTTAATAAATAAATAACAAAGTTTAAGTTTTATCAGCTGAAATGCTCGCCTTGCTCTGTTCTGTGACGCACGTTTGTGACTCTCCTGTTCGAGCTCGTTCATCAAAATGAACGAATCTTTTTCAATCAGTTTTTTTTCAGTCAATTCATTCGTTTCATTCATTGAATGAACCAAATGACTCGGAAAAAGATTCGTTCATTTTGATTAACGAGTTCGAACAGGAGAGTCACAAACGTGCGTCACAGAACAGAGCAAGGTGATCATTTGAGCTTATAAAACGTAAACTTTTTTTTTTTTTAAATGACTGATCGTTTCGCTAGATAAGACCCTTATTCATCGTCTGGAATCGTTTAAAGCCCTTTGAACAGTTTGCGGTTTGCACTGAAAGTGTCTTTTGGACTGTTTGGTTACCAATAAAGTCCAAAAATCCTGGAATGTTTTCATCAAAAACCTTAATTTCTTTTCGACTGAAGAAAGACAGACATGGACATCTTGGATGACATGGGGGTGAGTAAATTATCAGCAAAAGTTTCTTCAAAAGTGAGCAACTCCTTTAAAAAAAATAAAGATTCCAAAAGGGTTTTTCACACTAATGCCACAGAAGAACCATTTCTGGTTCCCCAAAGAACCCTTCAGTGAACAATTCTTAAAAGAACCCCTTTTTTCTTAGCGAGAAGAACATTTTAATAAACAAAATACCCTTTTTCCTCAGTAAAGAACGTTTTTCACAACTGAAAGGACTCATGGTTGTCAATGGTTCTTCTATAGATCCGGAAACACAGATGCCAATAAATAAAGAACCTTTATTTTTAAGAGTTTAATCTAGCCTGATGATTGCAGAATGAAACCTGACAGACTGTTTAAAAATCCCATAAAAACATACAGAATGACCCAAATGAACAGTGTTATTCATGACAGTTCCTGCCAGAAACAAAGATGTCTGCTTTTCAAAAATAGCCTCCTGTGCAGCTGCCGCCCATTCTCTCTCAGTAACCCTTCAATCAAGAGTCCAGTCCTGGGTGGGCTGCCCTACTTCCAGCCCCCAGGAACCAGCGCTGGAGGCAAGCCAGCTCTTCCCCCTCAACACAACCAGGCGTCCCGAAGGTTAATGCAGGCCCGGTCTCCACTCGATCAGCTCTCATTACTAATGTTCAGGGGTATGGGTTACCAAATTGCTCCCAATTGGGCTCACGGAGCGAGACTTTGTGCCCAAAGCAAGACGTTCAGTGGAAATAATTATCAGCGGTTGGCCGGCAGGTCACTACCACATGTTCGCACATACTGAAGGACAAGCAGGAACAAGGTCACGACTATGGGTTCAAGACAGATGATAATGCTTTAAGTACCGGTAGGCTCTTTTTTTTTTTTTTTTATTGTTGCTCCAGACATTGTCAAAGCATGCCTTGTGCTCGCTAAATGCTGTGTGACAGCGATATTAGATATTTAGATTGGGATTGTTTAATGGTTCGCCAAGATAAGCTGACTACACATGCTGTGGGGCAGGAGTGATGAAAACAGGCCATGACTCAACAAAGTCCACCTCGAAGCAACAAGTAAACACACACAGAGCAAACGTAGTGCACACTACACCCTACAGCCTGTTCCAATTGGGTAATTTGTGTTGTTTAGAAGGGGGGTGAAAATGGACTTATTGAAATGGGCTCTCATTACAAGCCTCATTATAATAGCAATAAAATGACCTTAAGATAAGAAGTGAAAGTCTGAGGAAACCAAGATAAAGATCACATCTATTAGGAGGTTTCCCTACTGATTGGAGTCATTAAACATCTACACTATATGTTAAATTGCAGACTATTTGGGATTTTCTACACAAGGGGGGTCATGACAACATGCATGACAACATTTTGTTTCTGTCCAAAGTGTGTATAGTTTTGCATATACCAGTCAAATGTTTGGAATAATTTAGATTATTTAAGACTTAATTTCATAAAAATACAGGAAAACAGTACTATTATGAAAAATTCTTACAATTAAAAAAACAACCCGCCTTATTTTAGTATATTTAAAACTGTAATGAGATTATTTATAGCGTCACACAATACATCAGAAATCATTCTAATAATTAAGAATAACCATTTTTATTATTATCAATGTTTTTGCTGCGTGATGCACTACCATTCATGTGATGATAAAGACTGCTGAAAATTCAGCTTAACCATCACAGGAATAAATTACATTTTTACTGTATTTTAAACAAATAATTACAGCCTGGGTATAGAGATATAAACATGAAAAAAATCCCAATTATTCAAAACTTCTGACTGGTATTGTAAATAGTTGTTCGAGTAACACATGTACAGCTTTTCACGCTTTCACGATTCATTCAGTTTTATTGTGTAAATCATAAAAACACAACCTGCCTAAAACTTTTTTTCATTAAATAAGACTTTAACACACATGCGTTCCAACCCAAGGAGTGAAAAAAAGGTGAAAATACACATCACATCCTTTTAACAAACCCTCCTCACCTTGGTACGACAAAGCACTTCTCTAAAGCTGTTAAAAACACATTTCATTTCCAGGTGAAATTGCATAAATTGGGCCCATGGGTTTTCGCAAGACTACAGTGCTGTAGTCTACAAAATTCTTGTATTTTATGTGTGTTTTATGTGCAGTCGAATCTGGAAGGCAAGATTGAAAATTAATATTCAGAAGGTATTAATTACCTTATTTTAACTTAAATTGAAAATGGTAATCTGTTTTTTAATAAACGTATTTTAAGAAAAACTGTCCATGCACCATTTAACACCTTTTAGAAGTGTTGCTAATACTAGGGGTTGGGTGTAGCAAAGTATGGCCAAAAAAATCATATATCGTGAGATATTTGATATCTTAAAAGTACTGTTGTTTTCCTTTTTCTTTCTGGGAATTAAATGAAAATGTATTTAATAATAATAATAATAATGTTCTTTTTTGCTAATATTTTACTCACTTGATTACTCATCTCATTTGATTATTTTCTCTTTTGAATATTCATAACAAATGGCTAAAGAATAAATAAATAAATAAAAATAATTATAAACAGACTCTAAATGCTGATTATTTAAGCCTAATTTGCTATTTTAAAGATCATTTACCCAAGTGTTGCTAATACTAGGGGTTGGTTGTAGCAAAGTATGGCCAAAATCATATATCGTGAGATATTTGATATCATGTTAAAAGTACTGTTGTTTTCCTTTTTTCTTTCTAGGAATTAAATGAAAATGTATTTTATAATAATAATAATAATAATAATAATAATAATGTTCTTTTTTGCTAATATTTTACTGACTTGATTACTCATCTGATTTGATTATTTTCTCTTTTGAATATTCATAACAAATGGCTAAACAATAAACAAATAAATAAAAATAATTATAAACAAACTCTAAATTTTGATTGAATAAGCCTAATTTGCTATTGTAAAGATCATTTACCCAAGATCAAGGTGATATCATGCAGTTTTACTATCAACAATGATAAATACATTGTAGTGTATACTCGGTTCTTCAGAAACCGTCCCCCAATTAGCCTTTCGCTCAGCTGCAGTTTAATCTTAGCTATATGAACGACTCTATCTGGATAATTGAAACCTCATACTGTCCTCCCAGTTGCTGGAGCAGATGCCATGCTTTACTGAATTTCTCGGCATCGTTGCGTTGTGCTCACCTGTCAGTCTCGTATTTAACAGCGTCCACCCGTTGTTAGCACCTGTCACACTCCCCACCCTGGACCAGCTCAAGCCAAGAGAGAACCCAGTAAAACAGAATGATACAGGGGAGGATCTGTGCCACATGTGTCCTGGTGCTACTGACACGACTCGAGCAAGTGTTGACAGACACCCACCGCCACTGACAAGCCTATTAACCCGTCTGGATAGTCCATAGAGCTGACTGCATGACATGGCCAACGTACACATTTACTTCCTTTAGCCGAGGAAGTTTGCTCTGTTGGACACTTCATGATAGCTTGTAGAATATAAAATTTGTTCCAAATTAGCTAGTTTAGACATTTTAATACATTTCAGGTTTATCATGATTCTTATAATACTACATTACTGTATACTATACTACTACAGTATAGCTTTAAACAACCCCATAAACAAATATGTGTATGAAGTTGGCAAAAAAGATTTCTGCTGATCCAACACGTTATTTCCATTCTCGTGCATGGAGAAGAAGTAACTTCTAGGGCTGGGTAATAAATATCGATTTCTCGATATTAATCGATTCTCATTTTTAGGAACCAATATCGATTCTTAAATCTCAAGAATCGATTAGTCATCCTGTTTCATTTGAATGAATGGAACATTGCATCGCGGCTGCGCACATCAAAAATAAATAAATAAAAAAAAAAAATCGCAATAATCTTTGTCCTTTGTTACTATTGATATGAAACAAAGTCTCAATTTTCAAATTACGTCCATTTTCTTAATAAATTCAAAAACATAAATAGCGTTTTGGCGCTGTGGCGTGAGATCGCTCTGGAGAAGCAGCAGCGCTGATCTCTCTTCCGGCTTAATAATACCAGTCACAGCGCCAAATAAACATGAATGAGCATCTGAAAGTGTGTTAAAAGATAGAGTACAACTTATCGAAATCCATATCATGTCACATTGATTCGCTCAATCAGCGTTTCAACCGTGGAAAGACGTCAGTTAAACAGCTTGTAATCTCAATGTCATGTATCGTCATATTTACCTCAGAAAACCAACATAAACTCGTTAGTCAGCTAGAAAAATAACTCCAGAGAGGAGCATTTTGCTAAATATACTGGCTACACCATATTACATATGCATTATAATCTTAATGTTCTTCAATATTTAATGCATATTTGAATAAATCTGACAAGTTTTTTTATGACAGCCACCATTTAAATGTTTATATTTCATATAATCTTCTTATTATAAAAATAAATAAAAGTGCAATTTAAGTGTTTGTATAGCTACAAAACAGTTCATTATTACCTTCATATTAGGCTAATGAAGCCTATAGGCTACAACTAGACTAGTTAAAATTTGCCATTTCCAAAATAATCAATATTGAATCGAAATCGAATCGAATTGCAAGCTTGTGAATCGAAATCGAATCAAATTCACCCAGCCCTAGTAACTTCAGCTGAATTGAGTCTCTCTGGATTAAGAATGGCTTCAATAACCACTATCTTTTGTCAGAGGACTGCTTCGACTAAGTGTGCTGACAGACTGAAGGAGTGTGTCATATAACACACGAAGAATTTGCAAGCATTTGCTTTATGAACCCAATTAGGTCTTGTGCATCAATGACTTCTTTTTATTTTAGGTGTGCTGGATGAATTGACGTTTAACCTGAGTGTTATGATCATGGATGTGTGCTATGGGCCTCTATTACAGTCACAGGGGAACATTGCTTCAATTACTAATGTCTACAACTTTGTGAAGATTAAAATGACATGTGACTTTGCATTAACTGAAAAGCAATGTTGTAAAATAAATATTCGAAGAAAAATCTAGGGCTGTCAAAGCACACACACCATATTCTGTCTGTCCGTTAACCCTGAACCAAACCAGCATTTTTGTATTTTTTAAAAACCATCACTTGGTTCATAAGCTGTTTTCCTCATTGGGACCAAATGTTCTCCATAAAGAACAAGGATTTCAGATATTTCCATCTTTGTGAGGACTTTTTATAAGGTATACCAGGTCCACACACACACACAACGCACATGCACAGCCATGCAGAATCAGTGAATACAGAATGATCCTATTTACTGGTCATTTATTTATAAATCCAACCCAGATGGACATTTACCAAAATCAAATAATTTTCAATCTCCGTATGGTGAAAATTTAATCATCATCAAACTCAATAAGTGAAATATCACCCAAGAGCCAAACACTGCTATTCATAGAAATGCAAACACACGCAGAAGACCGCAGACATCTTTGCACATGTACTATTATGTCCATAAAGTGAGGGGAAAGTTATTTAGTGCAGATATGCATTGAGTTCAGTATTTGCATTATAAATAGAAGTTTTCTGTAAAGGAGATCCTTTAAAGAGCCCCTATCATGGATTTTTGAAAATGAATGTTCATATGGTGTGGAATATAGCTCTAAGGGAATTGAAAACATCCTGAAAGATTTATATCTGAAAGTGCACCGTATATAAAGTTATTGTCTTTCAAAAGTGAGAGTCGACTCTGA
This sequence comes from Pimephales promelas, assembly GCF_988280905.1. NCBI lineage: Eukaryota > Metazoa > Chordata > Actinopteri > Cypriniformes > Leuciscidae > Pimephales > Pimephales promelas. The sequence goes on from NC_142787.1 coordinate 30,099,734, forward strand.
GTCTATGAAATGAATTGTTTTTGAAACGAGTCATTAGTTGTCACATCGTGACGTAGAGACATACTGGCAGACGGAAGTGTAAACTTGAAGTCTACACATTCAAATACTTCATCATCGCATCATGTCGAAAAGACGCTGTGTTCTACAATGCAAAGACAGTTCAGCCACTTTGTTTTCATTTACCAGGGACGAGCATGTGAAGAATCGGTGGTTAGAGTTCATATTTTAAACGATACCACAACAGTATAGCCCGATTGTGTTCTCATCATTTTATTGACGAATAACGTTAGTTCAAAAACATAAATGAATTGAAATGTGGATTCGCAAGCGGTTGTTCCTGAAGGAGGGCTCAGTAACTTACTTACCCAGTGTATATGGATCAGCTTCCTCCTTCGAATCACAACCTGTAAGTATTATTAATAATTGTTGCTTTTATGGGTTTTGAACGGTTTTGTTGCGTCGGGGCGTATGTGTGTGCGCATGTGTGTGTAAGTTACACTCAGCGCAGCTTCTAGGTCTCCAATGTCAATTTTTTTTAAATACGTGAAATGTTTGTCGCTGTTATTGGAGTTGTCATAAAGAATAGAGCGTCTTGTAGTACTGCAGTGCTTTATCAATATGTTTATGCGTTATGCTAACAAACAACTGACTGGGTCATCAGACCAATCACCGCCGATTAGCGTCACGCAAAGGAGTGGTTTGGAAAAATGAGTCGTTGTACGAATCATTTGGGAGTCGGTGAGCAAATCAGATAAAAATAAATGCATATTATAAGACAAATAGTGTTTTTTATCCTTGCATGCATGTTAAACTGTTTTTGGGAATTCCTAAAGCAAAAATAGGAAGATTTCAAATGCTATGATAGGGGCCATACGTTACTGCCTTCAGTTCTTCTCGCTGTCGGATTCGGATGTTCAGCTCCATGTGGAATGTTCCAGAGCTTCATCGTTCCCATTTTGAATTCTGATCATTGCTCAAATGTCCCAGAGCCAAGCTCATCAGCGTTTTTGTTGACAGGTGTCCAGTCTGTCTTTGTGCATCTAAATGGTGCCGTTCCACTGGGAATGCCAAGTTTCCATAGCTGGAGAGTTTCAAAAGGTTGCCAGTTTAACATTAAGTCAAATGATCAGAGGTACTGATCGGAGTCAACGTAATTTGGAAGTAATGCAAATGTCAAGTGTGTCTAATTGTGCTGCACTTATAGGGCCAATTAGAGTTAAGCAATTGGCTTTCATGGCTGAGTGGACCGCGGTGCCACGACCCCTTGTTGATTTGACCTGAACTTGACCATGGTCTTGTTGGGCTGTTCCTGATAGCTGGAGGGTTGCCTTAGTGGATTATTTGAATGACACCATTATTTTCTGCCTTAAATTTCTACCAATTTCAAAGTAACTTCTTGACAAAAGAGATGGATTAAAAGCCCTATATGTCTCCTTCGTCTACTTGTGATCCGATTGACCAACACACATCTTAATAGCAGGTGTAACTGGTCTTTCAACATTAATATATTGAGTTAAGCCAAAGAGTAACTGTTTCAAGTCAGTTAAACGAGAAGCATGATATGATACAATGGTGTTAAATTAAAATGAATTATTTCAATACCGCATCAATGAATCATTTAGGATAAAGTTATACACTGAAAAGATGTTGCTTTCCTATTTTTATCACATCAGAGAGAGAGAAAAAAATAGTTTGAAGCTGTAGTGCAATAGTTAACGCCACATATGGATGATGCAATTTCAAATTCAGTAATGCAAATAGATTAAAACAACCCAAAAAAAATCTATCTGGCTAGTCGGCAGCAGATTTTTGGCTTGTTTTAGTGCCAGTCATGTAATAAGAGCCATCTACACAAGAGAAGTGAATCTGACTCCGCGTTAGGCACCAGGAGTTCTCCACACGGGCCTCTGGGGAAACATATGAGTCAGCTCTACTCAATACAATAAAGAACAAAACAAATCCACCACACCTGTGGGATTTCTTATTTCCAGCTTCAACTGGTGACAAATAAAGACAGAACAGCTTATATTCACAGTCCACTACTGTATTCATATATATGTGAATCTCACATATTAAGTCCAGAGAAAAAAGTTTTTTTTTTGTTTGCGAAATTGCGACTTTATTTTAATGGCATTAAACATTGATTGTAAAATTCCTCCTACTTTAATAATAATAATAATATGTAATATTTTAAATAATAATAAAAATGAAATGTTGAATGTGTCAGGATACAATTATCTTTGTATTATAATTAAAACAAGTATTTATACTTTTATTTATTTAATAGCATTTTTTTCCTTTTTTTTTTTTTTTTTTTTTTGCAGTGAAATTAAAAATGGCTAAGACTAAAATAAAGTAAAATCTGACCAGGACACTTCTTCTAGTGTGATTTTCCCACTGATCTATTCTATATAGATCATTAGATTTTTCACATATGAAGTGCTGATTAAAGTACAGTTTTGTTCTCATTGCATTTTTATTAGCTTTTTTTTTTTGTTTGTTTGTTTTTTTTGTTGCAGTTTTAGAGTAAAACGTGTTTTGGAAAATAGTTATTTCATTTAAAATCGATGGTAGTTTTTGCATTTTTCATAAAAATAAACTTAAAATGATCAAACTTATGTGTGTGCTCCAAAGCATTCAAAGCATTCGATTCATTTTCAGGTCTATGCTCAAAAAGTGAAAAAATTGATTACTTAACTACTGCATAAAGTTTAATACCATAAAATCCCTTACAAATATATATATTTTTTAAAAATAAAACATTATCAAACTAAAATAAAGTACATAAAATAAAAATACAAATTTCGGTCATTTTTGACCACCTAACGAGGGGTTTTCATGTTAACGTACTGTATTAAAATAGCATTTGAGATTTAACATGTCCACATACACTCTATAAAAATGCTGGGATGTTTTAACCCAACTTTGGGTCAAATATGGACAAACACAGCCATTAGGTTACATTTCTTAATTAAAATTTTTAACCCAACGTTTGGGTTTGTCCATATTTAACCCAAAGTTGGGTTAAAACAACCCAGCATTTTTAGAGTGTATGAAACCTTGGTAATATGCTTCAAAAGTCACATAAACATTGCGAAATTCATGTGATTTTTTACTTTTATTTATTTAATTTAATAATTTAATTTGTTTTACTTTTTTATGCAGTTAAATCAAAAATGGCTAAAACTAAAATAAAGTAAAATCTGACCACTTCTTTTCGTGAGATTTTTCACATATATGAACTGAAGTGCTGTTTGAAGTACAGTTTTGTTCTCATTGCATTTTTCCAGCAGCTATCTCTTTGTTTTTGTAGAGTGTACATGAACCCTTTTGCCTGCAGGTATCATAAAGTAATCCACTACAAAACAAAAATAAAAAATAAATAATAATAATAAAAAAAACAGCACACAAGACATCAGAAGAACAGACCGAAAAGTCCAGGACCAGTGTGAGGAATCACCAGATAAACACAACCACGGTTGGTTTCATCTTCACTCTGAACAAACGCAGTGCCCCACGATGATTGGCACCCCGAATCCATTGCCCTGGTTCTCCACGGCTTGTTACCTCTGACAACTCAGTTTCAGATGTGTGTTTTTTTTTCTGGGGGGGGGGGGGGGGGGGGCACTGTACCGCGAGCATTTTCCATTTGCAAGTGGGGGCCAGTAAGGCAAACACTACACCGTTTGTTAATAATGATGTGCCTTGCCATCGCAGCTAACTACATCCGCCTTTGTAACGCGAGACTCCGTGACAGCTTTTGCGCGGCAAACTAAAAGGCCATTTTACAGCTGTCAGGAGCTGACAGCCATTACCCCTGCTTACACACCACTCTCAGTATGCACTGTCAGGCACACGGGAGACGCCGCTACTCCCTACCTGTGTCAGTCGCACCAGCTATCATTTCCACTCTAATTAGCTACACTGCTCTCCGTCGCGCAAAACAAAGAGACTTGCTATTTTTGTCCTGATATATATTCTGATGTCTTTGTGTCTCCTCCGCATGTTTCTCCCTTCCTTCCTCTTTCATCCCTTTCTTCTCTCCCCCTTTCTCCTTGTTTGTTTGTCGGCAGAGCGGCGTATTTCATCACCTACTTCCTCGGCGGAACGTGTGATTCCGACAGTCGTTAAACGAGACTTAAATTAATACAGACAACGGGGAAACTTTTTTTTTTTCCCCCGGCGCCCGGATTCTTTTTCATTCGTGGCGATTGTTATGCAGAGCTGCGCGAGGGCGAATGTTTCCTCTGTCAATGAAGGCCCTCTTCATTAAGCAAAATGGCAAATAATAATGATTCGAGCCAACCTGGATTGCAATCTTGTCGGGTTAAAATCAAGTGCTCCCATGCCTCCAAACCTTCCTAATTAGCATTTAAACCTGTTTTTAACTGCAGCATGTTGCATCAACAACGCAATAACTGTCACGGCTGATTAGCATTAAATATCACCTGATGGAATGTAATGAAGGCAATATTCATCCGTTCATTGGCTGCAAGAACTTGCAACGATCACAGCATCTTTTTCTGAAATTTCTACTTTTGTCCCCAAATTTTTTTTTTCAAAGCTCCAAATCTTAATATGTAGTTTTTGTCTCTTTAGCATACTCCACATTTATGATGGCCTAAAAACATCTCAACACCTTATTCAAGGAATAGTTCAAGCAGCACTGCCGTCTTCTTTATAAGCGTGTTTTTTTTAATATAGTTTTTCCTATTTGCCTCATAAAATTACATAGTTGGGCTTTTTAATCTGAAAAATATGCTTAGATTTTTTTTAGCATCCAGCTACACAAAATGGCCACATGTTTAAAATGTTAAGATTTTGTATGCCCTTCGCTTGCTAACTTCCCTCCGTCTTGTTCACTCGGATATGCGTCAGTACACTCTAAACAATAATGGGTTGTTTTAACCCAAATTTGGGTCAAATATGGACAAACCCAAATGTTGGGTTAGAAATGTCAGTTAAAATTAACCCAACTTTTTTTAATTACGTTTTTAAACCAACATTTGGGTCATAGCTGTCAACATTTGGTTTTCAAAATCTGAGATTTGTGCGCCGCGTCAAAAACTATCCGACCAATGAGATTGGCACGTTTGCTCACGTGTCTGGAGCTTCTGTAGTTACAGTAAAACACAACTTGGGGGCGCTCAAACACAAAACGGTCTTATCGAGCACACATACGTAACAGCGAAGAAGATATACACTGCCGGAAAACGAGGAACGTGCAAGACAAGATATCATTACATTGAGCGCCATCTAATGTCAGGGAATGAATTTGCATGTTCACTTGGCTTATCGTCAGCGAAAATCGCTTGGGTGTGAACACAAAAAAAATTGTTGGCGAATAACGCACGCTGATATTCGTCCCTCTAGTCCGACCTTCGAGGCCTTTGAATTTCGAGTACTTCGAAGGATGCAGCCTCTGACATGAGCCTGGAAGTGGCTACACTAACCGGCGAATCCACTAGATGGCAACACTCACAGGTTGTCCATCACTTCCAAGTCAAAGAAGAAGAAAAACAGCAATAAAAACAACAGAAAATGAAGGTGGAATCAGCAAAAATGCAAAGGACAGAAGGAACATATATTTGCATCCAGCCAAAGTTAAAAAGACTATTAAGATTATAAATGGAGGGCATTTGCCATGTTTTAGGGCTTTGATATTTTGATTGATGGTGTATTTCTGTCATTACCTCTGGCAAGTGCTGCTTTATCTCTTTGAATGAGTGCTGTGAGTGAAGGCAAGCAATGTTCAAAATCAGATGAGAAGGAGATATAGTTACTATACCACATGTCAATTAACACAGTCCCTCGCCAAGTTAGAGAGCAAATTTTGGACTTGTTTTCTCAGATTAGGTTGCTTATTTTTCTTGAGAGATCTGGCAACATGGAGTTCAGACAAAAAGGTCATCATTTGCTAAACCTCATGTTGTTCCAAACTGTATGAAAGCGTATAGCAAAAAGCACAACAGGAAATAATGCCATTAATTTCAGTTTGTGGCACTTTAAGCATGGTACACTCACTGATAAAATCAAAAACTGGATGTGAACAAGGTTTGAGAGCTATGATGAAAGGAAGAGTTTCAGTGGCCGCTCCTCACATTCTGCTAAACTTCCTTATTGTGTTCCACTGAATAGAGTATGTGGGTCAACAATTAAAATAAATAAAAATGCACAAATGTATTAAAAAATACATAAGTACATGACTTGAATAGAGAGCTTATATGATGAGAATGTATATTTTAAATATATAAAATTATGTTTTTAAATACATATTTATTATTTACATAAAATATATCAACTCTAATTTTGAAAGCATTAAAGCTACAATATGTTTTTTTTTTCCCCACTAGGGGACGCTAACCTCTTACAATAACAAAGGCGTACGTTGATGACGCATAAGCAGAATAATGAAACTTGTCGTTATGCTGATGGATTTAATAATGTTTATGGATGAGTGAATATACATTGATGTTTTATCGTGACTGTGGTATGAAGCAGGGCACGATTGCTAACGAGAGACAGGTATCAGCACCACACGCGAGTCCCGCGGATAAAAAGGAAGCAAGTGCTGAATTACTTCACACAGGTCAGTTTTTTAGACGAATGAAACTTGTGAGGTAACTTTAACGCGCTGTTTCACTTGGTCTACACGATCACACTTAACTTCCTTTGAGTGTGTTGAAAGTTATAATGTTATTATTCTATGTGTTTGTTGGCTGTATGAGACTACCAGTAAGCTAGATCAACATTAGAATAACATACTGATCATATTCTAACATTTCATCACATTGAGCTATATAACATTGATTGATTAGTTTTATGTACATTCGCTTACCTGTCTAATAAAGTAGCCCACATGCAAGCTTCTCTGTCTAGTCGTGACTCGTGAAGCTCTGTCATGTCGAAGTTAGTCGGCGATGTCGTGGAGCTCTCGGCGTCTCGAAAGCGCCATGTTGAGAGGGAATGCATTGACGTCACTTTCACTTTCCCGCCGGAACAACCCCCCTCGGCCTGACGTGACTGGATTTAATAGGGGAAACTGCGAAAATGCGACTAAAACGAACAATTTTATCAATTTAAACTAAATGTTGGACTCAATATAGTGTTACTTACAACTTACTAAAGATCCAGTGATCCATGGATATTGACATGCTGCCAGGAATCGTGTTGCCTGATATTTATGTTTGCCTGATATGGATACAGAGGAAATAAAAGCAATATAGACCTAAACATAAAGCACATTTGCCTGTGAACGCTTTATATAAATACAATATAGGTAGGTCTAACCTATATGATCACATATATCGGTGTTATATAGCCTATATATATCATCATATTGTCCAGCCCTAAAACTTTATAGCTTTTATTTTAGTCAGTGTTTATTAAAAAACATCCAATAATGCAGAATATGCAATGATAAATGTTTAATTGATGAGTTGTTAATATATATATATAATAATACAAAATATATAGGTATGGTTTTAACGTACTTTGAAAAAAAACAACTTTTTGACAATGATTATGTGTTCAATAAAATATGCTATTACACTGGCTGATCAGCAATTAGAAGAGGATCTTGTCAGTTGAATAAAACACAATGCAACATTCTTTCAACATTGTGTGATGGTATTTGCCAGCAAGTCTCTATGGGAGAAAGAGCGGCACGTCTGCTCTGACGGAGGGGGGGAATATAAACACATAAAAGTGGTGTTGCAATTTTTGCCTTTACAATCACCAGCTTCCTTTGATCCAGCCAAAAAAACGATTCTCTGTCTCTCCCTCTTGTTTCGATGAGATAACAAGATTACATTTCTCCCTAAATTCCTCCATTGCATAAACACTCTCGCGCAGGGAGGGAAAATAACATGCAGGCAACAAACCGCGGGCACTTGAACCAGACTGCTGTGAAAATAAACTGTGTTCCCCTGTTTGCTCTGCTCCGTGTGCCAGCTTCTAACGCAGTCAGACGGCAGGGTTGCACTGTCATGGCAAGCTTGAGAAAGAAATAAACAAGACACAGAAAGGCGATGAGTGTTTGTGGGTTGGCTGGACAGAAGTACAGAGGTTTTTGTTTTATTATTATGTTATTATTCTAGGCCAGTACATGAAGTGTTGATGCCAAGTGGTGTGAGGCAGCTATGATGTAACTGATATGCTGCTAGCATGATTTCACGAGCTAAACTTGTACAGATCACCAAAACTATGATAAAAAGGAATCATCAAATTGGTTGAACAGAATCTATTTATGACAATGGTGCTGTTCATTTCACACACAAAAAAATATTTTCACATTCAGACTGATCTCATGAAGTAGCGTGTGTATGACACGCCAATTCGTATTTCCATTTTTGGCGTGCTATCAAGACGCACAATCGCTTTTCAGCGTGTTTATGAATGCCGTTGACTTAACGTTATTACTGTATAAATATATGACTTACCTCAACCCCGTCCCTAAACCTAACCGTCACTGGGGTTAATGGCATTTATTAGTGTTCCCTTACCATCCTAGGAAAAAAAAGATCGTTCCCCAGATGTAGATCTACATTTTGCTTCGTTTCGCGCGGACATTTGACGGCGTGTACAAACACGCGGAATCACTCGGACGTTAATGGCGTAGACATACATGTATACACACGGATAGCTCAAAATGCGTAGATAACACGCCACTTCGAAAGTTCATGTTTACGCAAAAGTCATGATGTCATGTTGATCTATCTATCTATCTATCTATCTATCTATCTATCTATCTATCTATCTATCTATCTATCTATCTATCTATCTATCTATCTATCTATCTATCTATCATCCACCCACCCATCTATCTATCTATCTATCTATCTATCTATCTATCTATATCTATCTATCCATCTATCATCCACCCACCCATCTATCTATCCATCCATCCATCCATCCATCCATCCATCCATCTATCTATCTATCTATCTATCTATCTATCTATCTATCTATCTATCTATCTATCTATCTATCTATCTATCTATCTATCTATCTATCTATCTATCTATCTCCCACCCACCCATCTATCTATCTATCTCTCTCTCTCATCAACCCACCCACCCACCCATCCATCCATCCATCTATCTATCTATCATGCACCACCCACCCACCCACCTATCCATCCATGCATCCATCCATCCATCCATCCATCCATCCATCCATCCATCTATCTATCTATCTATCTATCTATCTATCTATCTATCTATCTATCTATCTATCTATCTATCTATCTATCTATCTATCTATCATCCACCCACCTACCTATCTATCTATCTACCTATCTATCTATCTATCTATCTATCTATCTATCTATCTATCTATCTATCTATCTATCTATCTATCATCCACCCACCTATCTATCTATCATCTATCTATCTATCTATCTATCTATCATCCACCCACCCATCTATCCACCCATCCATCGATCCATCTACCATCCACCTATCTATCTATCTATCTATCTATCTATCTATCTATCTATCTATCTATCTATCTATCTATCTATCTATCTATCTATCTATCTATCTATCTATCTATCTATCTATCTATCTATCTATCACAGCACCAACATCTTACCACCATCCATCTACCTGTTTACTCATCCATCCTCCACCCTGTAATTTCTCTCTCTGGTCGTCTGTGTGCTGGTGGGGCCCCTGAGGTCTGAGCAGAGCAGCTGTTTCGCTCTAACAGTATTATTCTGCCTGGGGCTCCTCGGGGACCCCGGCAGTCTCGTTAATCAAAGCCTCTGTGAGCTTTACCCAGCGCTGGCGCATCTTCCCCTGCCCCATCCATCATAAACCCCAGCACCGCTACGCGTGTGCGCACTCTTCCTGTTTTGAGAAATAAATTGAGACACTACAAGAAGAAAGCAATTAAGGGAGGTCTTTGGTCTATCATTCACAGGCTAATGGACCACCTATTCCTCTTATTTATTTATCTGTAGCTATAGTGAAGATGGCAATACTGGTGAGTATTGTGAAGTCTGATGTTCCTCATCTTTTAAGGTGTCTCTCAAAAGAAATAAATGAGGGTCCAAACTGGACACAAGGCCAAGGGGAATTCATAATAGCCAATGTGTGGAATCATGAGGCGGATGGACGGTCAGTGTGAAGGTGAGAGAGCCTGAACTGAACTGGGCTCAGTTTGAGGTGTTGTGTTTGCATTGAGCTCATGATAATGTCAGAAGCAGCTGTGGTCACTTATGACTTTACTGTGTGACTCACAGACACTCTTCCTTCACTCAACACACATTTCTACTAGCTTTTAAAACAAACCATGTTCCTAAACCTTTCCCATGAACACGAAGCAGAGTCTTAACATTTAACTTTCTTTAAAAATTTTGTAGTCACTTTAAATCAGATCTCACTGTAAACTTGTACCAAAAATCTGATTGGTTGATTAAAATGTTGTTCCAAAATCAACAAATATGTTGATCCAAAAACATGTGAAGAGTTCAGATGCAAAAGCCTCTAAATGCCATTTGAAATTTTCTTCTTTAATGATGATTTTTATCAAACTTGTATATTTAAGTTCAGTAATTTCACTTAAATAACAATTAATAGGTAATTATCATTGCCATTTAAGTGAAATCACTGAAGTTAAATATACAAGCTTGACAAAAATGATCATTCTAGAAGAAAATTTCAAATGGCACTTAGAGGCTTTTGCATCTGAACTCTTCATGTTGTACTGTAAAATCACGTTCACGTTACACTTTATACATATTTTAAAAATAAATATTGCTTTGTTTAGCTGATAAAGACTTAAAGAGAAATGATAAACATAATTGCATGCCAACACCAATCTATTGACCACCAATAGCTCCAATTAAACAGAGAGTAGCATATGAGGGAATTGTTAAGTTATTATTTTCTAGATGTATGGAAATGTTTGAATGCACTCTAAATCCCAAAGAATACTTTCCGAGATGGCCAGAGCACTGTCCATGTGACGTAATTTTAGTCATCTGGAGGGTCCACGTGTCGGTAAGCCCCACCCCCCTTAGTTACTGTCGCTATCTCGGACAAACAAATGGAGTTGCTAACTTACAATGACAGCTATCAGTGTGAAAACCTTTCCCAAGATATTTTTTATCAATTTTGGACACAGAAGGACCACCTCTCGTCGAGGAGCATTCAAGTGGGACTTAAATATGCCACGGTGGGATAAATAAAATATTTTAAAATCTATACGGTAGGTAATGAGATTAATTTGTGTGCGAGGGTTTACAGATCACAACGCAAGCGGGAGAAGCCTCATGTTACGGTCGTCACGATTTTTGAGCCATCGGGTGTTTTTGACCTACACCCGGAAAATGCAATAGGTTTAAATCTGCAATTTGTTATTATGGCAACTATTTGGCTACTTTAAGCATTAAGGTAGCAATTAAACTAAATTATTTTATTTTTCACAGGATGCAATGAAAAATCACACATTTAACAAAATGAACCACTTTAGATACCAGTTCCAGGTGGGTTGGCTATGATCTGGCCTTTCAATTTGAATCTGATAGACATTTGTGTGCCATAACTGTATGTAATATACTGTATGTATGATGATAGATTATTTATTAAGCCGCAATTTCCGTGTTTTATTCATTAAAAACGTATCTGAAAAACACAAAGATTTCTCTCACCAGTAAAGCACTATAATTCAGGGCCTGAAATTCTGAACCTGAGAGAGATAAATTTCTCTTTAATAACCTGTACTACCAGGGACAGTAATGTTATTTTGACTGCAGCTCCAGTAATGTATTCTGACTTCACATTGCACGGTTGAGGGGAGAGAGGAGAAAGAAATGGCTGCCATTGTAATGGAAACCCCATTATAGCCCAGTTTAAGGGTAGGAGTAAGTGGGTGGTATGGTATAATTACCTGTCTCCATTAAATCTCAGGTCAAAGGGTTATACTGCAATTGCATCAAATTGACCGCGTTTGGGGGTACTTGGGCAATTGCAATGCAGATAGCTCTTCCTGGCAATCTGAAGGTCTGGATTTCTATTTGAATAATAGAAATAAGACAGAGCCTGCTTTGGTTGCCAAAGGAAAGTCATGAATTATGAGTTTCCATTCAAGTGTTTGTTGCGTAGCTGTCATTGGAGGGACAGAAAACTTAGATTATCAAAAAGATCTCCCAAGAAGAACGAAAGGGTTTGGAACGAAACAAAGGCGAGTAATTATTGACATAATTCTCATTTTTGGGGGATTTTTTAATATATATATATATACATATATATATAAAGCCATCTCCCTCCATCCCTGCTAAACTACTGTAGATCTGCATCGATATATACTGACATTCTGCAAGTAATATTTGAAGAGTTCAGATGCAAAAGCCTCTAAATGCCATTTAAAATTTTCTTCTTTAATGATGATTTTTATCAAACTTGTATATTTAAGTTCAGTAATTTCACTTAAATAACAATTAATAGGTAATTACCATTGCCATTTAAGTGAAACCAATGAACTTAAATATACAAGCTTGATAAAAATGATCATTCTAGAAGAAAATTTCAAATGGCACTTAGAGGCTTTTGCATCTGAACTCTTAATTTCTTGTCCAACCCTGCCAAAAGAACTATCTATGTTCTGTGGTGTAACTCAAAGTGACGTAAAATGTTTTGGTGGGTTCAAAGAAAGTGCATCCACTGCATTTGCATGAAAGCGTGTTCATTAAAACAGGAAATCTCCATCACACTATTTTGACAAACTTTTAATTGGTCTTCCCATTGCATCAATTTGCATCACTTTGCTTGGAAACAGGCCCCCTGTGCGCCATGGTAACGGCACCGGTCAAGACGGCGGAGCAAATGGAAAGCAGGACTTTCTGGTAATACGGATACAATTACAGGAGATTACTGGGTAATGGTTACCACATGGACACAATGAGAACCTGATAAATCCCCCCACCCACCCTCCTTCACCTCCTCATGTACATCTAGGTGTTTTCCTCTCACTTGCCACTGAGACAGAGAGACGGTCAAAGAATAAGAAACAGTGTGTGACATTGAGAATGGGAAACAGCCCAGAAAGAAAATGAAGGCTGATGGATATTTGTATCCTTTCCCAGGTTTTCATTCTTTCTAATTTCCTGTTCAGCTTTTACATGGTGTCAGAGCAGGGGGAGGCTGTCAAGCTTGGCTCCTTCACATGGTTGAGTCTCATTCGGCACTTGACTTTATCTGATAGGAATGGAGACAAGAATCCTACTGCCTGGAAGGTGACATTGCTTGGGGTCTGGATCAACTCCCTGGAAGCAAATCAATCTGTGGGGTGCTCCGTAAACACAGAGGGTTTGTCAGGTCTCTGTTGAAAGGTTAGAGATGCAAACCGCTGACTTTATCAATTAGATTACAAATTTCTGAGAATAATCAGTCTATTAGCGTTGAATCTGAAAAAAAAAAATTGAATTAAAGGGTTAGTTCACCCAAAAATGAAAATTAAGTCATTAATTACTCACCCTCATGCTGTACCAACCCCGTAAGACCTTCGTTCATCTTCGGAACACAAATAAAGATATTTTTGATTGAATCTGAGAGCTGGATCAGTCCTAGATAGACTGCCTAAGGGACTGCCTCTTGACGGCCCAGAAAGTCATTAAAGAAAAGGTTTAAATATTCCATGTGCCTACAGCGGCTCAATTATACGTTTATCAAGCGACGAGACTACTTTTTGTGCGAAAAAAACATAAATAACGACTTAATTCCACTATTCCATTACTTCCTTATGGGCGCATGCGCGAGAACTGAGACGAGGACGTTCTCATTCGTCTACTTCTTGTTACCGGCTGCTCACCGCTTAGGAGTTTTACCGCCACCTACCGTATAAGATGATGATCCATATATAAGGCGCTCCGGATTATAAGGAACACTGTCGTTTTTTGAGAAGATTAAAGGCTTTTAGGTGTACAGCGCGCATCTTCCTCTGCTTGTAAACAGAAAGTTTTGCGCTTCCAGCTATATCAGCACATCATCTTATACGGTAGGTGGCGGTAAAACTCCTAAGCGGTGAGCAGCCGGTAACAAGAAGTAGACGAATGAGAACGTCCTCGTCTCAGTTCTCGCGCATGCGCCCATAAGGAAGTAATGGAATAGTGGAATAAAGTCGTTATTTATGTTTTTTTTCGCACAAAAAGTAGTCTCGTCGCTTGATAAACGTATAATTGAGCCGCTGTAGGCACATGGAATATTTAAACCTTTTCTTTAATGACTTTATGGGCCGTCAAGAGCCAGTCCCTTAGGCAGTCTATATAGGACTGATCCAGCTCTCAGATTCAATCAAAAATATCTTTATTTGTGTTCCGAAGATGAACGAAGGTCTTACGGGGTTGGAACAGCATGGGGGTGAGTAATTAATGACTTAATTTTCATTTTTGGGTGAACTAACCCTTTAAGGCCCCAATATACTAGCTTGAAATACAGCGCAATGGTATAACTTACTGTTGATTGGATTGAAAACACTTTTGAAAAAACTTTTGCTGATAATTTACTCCTCCCCATGTCATCCAAGATGTCCACGTCTTTCTTTCTTCAGTCGAAAAGAAATTAAGGTTTTTGATGAAAACCATGAAAATCCTGGAATTTTCTCATCAAAAACCTTAATTTCTTTTCGATTGAAGAAAGAAAGTCATGGACATCTTGGATGACATGGGGGTGAGTAAATTATCAGCAAGAGTTTTTTTAAAAGTCAACTACTCCTTTAACACTTGATCGGATTGAAAACCCAAACTGGAAAGTTCTGCGCATGTGCAATGACGTAGAAATGCAGTGATTACGTATGAGCTATTGAGTGTGTTATTTTGACGCATCGGAACGTCAAACGAGTCCATCCCTTAAAACTGGAGCAAATGGATGGACTAATCACAAAGTAAACAACTAAAATAACACCTCTTGCAGCCAGATCCAAATGTCCTGTATTTCTGCACCAGTGTTAGCAGCAGCAAGGTCAGTGGGTCAGTTCCCAGGGGTGCTTTTTAACCGTAAGTGGTGTACCCTTTCTAAGCAAAATCAAGGTATTAAGTGCTGTGGATTGTTTAAATTCAAAGTATTATAACAGTAATTGAGTTGGAATTAAATAAATCCCAAAGTATCTGCTGAAAGAAAGACCCATGAAATGGTGTCCTGTGTTGAGTTGTTTTCATCAATAGCAGCTGTAGGGTAAAAGAGGGTCAGCAGCAGGCATCAGCTGAGAGTTAAGGTGCATATGGTCCTGCCCGATCCGCTCGCTGATTGATTAGCTCAAACCCTGAAGGAAGGAACTGAGCCACGGGCCCTCCACACGATCATCCATCTCATGGTCACCAGCTCTCTGGGGTGTAGACAGATGAGCTGTCGAACCTTCAAGAAAGTGAGAGGGTCTGCTGAACCCTGTGGTACATCCAGTGGTGGATGGATGGATCGCGGTGGTATTTTGAGCTAATACTCGTGCCAATGTAAGATTGTGGCCAAAACTGGTACTGCAATCATTTTCAAATGACTGTAGAGCGGTGTAGCCCCTCCCCATGACTCGAGGTTGCCAGATAGGCTGCAGGATCCCGCAGGAACGTTTGTATCTGCAGCTGTGGTACCTAGAGAAGAGCTGGCAACCCGGATGCCACAACACTACTGCCTTCTTGATTGGTAGATCGGTGGAGGGTGGCGCATCACATGACAACAGTTGAGGGCTGCAACTTCACTTTTTAAATGACAATAACCTGGCCGGACTACTTTTGTCAATTTATTAAGTATTTGAAATGAACGTGATTTCTTAATGTCTAGTGACGAGGGCCATTTTATGATTAATTGAAATAGATTTCTTACATACAGCTCCTTTAAGTCTGCAGCTAATGTTTTGAAGAACTGATGATTATTAGGGTTGGGTATCGTTTGAATTTGAACGATTCTGATTCCGATTCCGATTCCTTGTTTCGATTCCGGTTCATAACGATTCTCAATTCCGATTCTTTTAAGAGGCAGGGTCAAAAAAGTTTAGCTAACCTTGCTAACCAACGGTCTTTCGGAAGGAAATAATCCTTTCTGAAGGAAATACTCCTTCTGTCACAAATACTCCTTTTGTCACAAATTTTGCATTTTGCCGAGATTTCGTTATTTTTAGAAAAGTGAAGCCACACTTTGGACCGCCGACTCATGTTCGACTTGCGCGGTTATGCCAACACTTCCGGTAGACGCTTCTTCGTTGGTGTTGTTCAGCGGTTTCCTTTTCCGCTCGGCGGACTGTGAATATCGAAACTAGGAATCGAAAGTTTAACTTTTGAACGATTCCGGGAAAAATGAAAAGTTAGTCCCGGTTCCAATTGATACTCGATTCTCGATACCCAACCCTAATGATTATAGAATCAAAATGCCACTTTTTTCTGATTACTGTAACTTGGTACATCAAAAAAAAAATGATTACGCCAAACTAAACATTTTAAGTTCATCAAAAACGTTTCATAAGGGATCTTCTCTAAAATCATTCTGACCAGTAATGTTCTGTGGCTCTTTCTCTCCAGGAAACAATTCCAACATGAAATTTCTCAAGGCAAAAAAAGGCCTTTGCCAATGTTTTCAATGTACTAAAATATCACAGCAAACCAAAACAAATGCTGTGGTGGCAACCACAAGCAAAGGAAGGTTTAGGGTTATATTCTTTGCGGCATATTTCACCTCCATTTCCCTCATTTTTTTACAGATACACAATGGTAAATGTTATGATTTGCTTGTCAACAACCCAGTGGTGGCCAGACGAGAACTTCACTGCGAGTAGAATGTGAAAGTGTTTTGCAGGCCTCAGCATCATCTGGTTCTGTTTATGGATGAAGAGCAAGCTAAAAAGATCATTATGGATATTTGACATAGTTTTGAGTTACGCTGTTTATAAGGGACCGTCCGAGTATGCTAAAGAAACTTATGGAAAGACTGTGACGTGTGTCCTCTTTAAAATACACCGCGAGCAGGCATGTCTGAGAATAGCGCAGGCACGCATTTAAAGGGGGGGTTGACTGCGATTTCACTTTTTTGATTTTAAATAGTGTGTAATGTTGCTGTTGATGCATGAACAGTATCTGCAAAGTTGCAGCGCTGAAAGTTCAGTGTAAGCAGAGATATCGTCTTTTAAAAATCAGCAAGTATATTGCCAACAAAAACGACTCGATTGGGACTACAGCTGGGTTATGGTACGTCACTAACCCACACATTTGCATCAAGCCCTCCCTCCGGAATATGCAGGAAAGGGCATACACATATTTCAGCAGCTCCAGCTCGTTGAGTGTGTTGTTCACCCAGCTGTCAGGTCTTCTGTGTTTCGGGCTTCCCACAGACGCTGTACTTCGTCAACAATGGATACAATTTATGTTTGATTATGTTCCTGAAAATGACAATCGTAATCTAGCTCTCTGTGCTGCGCATTTACGGAAGACAGCTTCCAGAATCTCCACGAGTTCAACACCGGATTCAACAAGAAACCGTTACTAAAACATGAAGCAGTTCCGACTTTAAAACCAGAGACAGCAGTTGTTGGGCTACAATCTGTAAGTAGGCTACGACTTAATCATTTTAAATGTATTTGCATGTATAATTCCAGACGTAGCCTTGTGTTTTATTTTTTTCAAATGCCAGCGCTGGCTTTATTGCCACTAGGCTATTCTGCTATTTTGTGTCTACGACAAACGCGTACAAACATTAATTTTTTTTTATAAGTACTAATGTTGTAAACGTATTTTTCATGTATATATGTTTTATGACGTTATTTTCGATTTGATCAAGAACGTAAACATGCCAACGCTGTTTGAGTTTAACATTAGTAGCCAGTCAGTTGCTATTGTTACCAGTCAGATGCTATTGTGTTAAACAAACGTGTATAAAGTTAAAAAATGTAGCAAATTATCATTCAGAAACGTTTATTAAGAGCCGTGTGTGGTGTGGTTCTGTTTGACTCTCTTCATCGCGGCTTTCTCGGTCTGATTCTGGGTCATACTGATACTACAGTTCGACGCATATTTACATCTGGACCGGAGCTCATGACGTGCACGTTTCGCCCGTAATAGTAATGGGCGTTAACTTTCCGGACAACGTGAGCGACAGTTTAGCCAATCACAACACACCGGGCCAAGCTAACCAATCTGAGCCCACAACCTGTTTCTGAGGGAGTGTTTTCATAGACTCAGGAAGTCAACCGCTCGTTCGAGGACAGAGGAGAGCGCGGCTGACAATAAAAGTGAAGTTTATGAAAAATAAGACTCTTTAAAAATCGAAAAACCACGAATACATGTTATATTGCACCCCATAAACACAATCATGCAAAGAAAAAAAGCAGTCAACCCCCCCTTTAAAAAACACCTCGAATTGGGCATGTAGCGCGGACACGCATTTAAAAAACACCGCGATTGGGCATGTAGCGCGGACACGCATTTAAAAAACACCGCGATTGGACATGTAGCGCGGACACGCATTTAAAAAACACCGCGATTGGGCATGTAGCGCGGAAACGCATTTAAAAAACACCGCGTTTGGGCATGTAGCGCGGACACGCATTTAAAAAACACCGCGATTGGGCATGTAGCGCGGACACGCATTTAAAAAACACCGCGATTGGGCATGTAGCGCGGACACGCATTTAAAAAACACCGCGATTGGACATGTAGCGCGGACACGCATTTAAAAAACACAGCGATTGGGCATGTAGCGCGGAAACGCATTTAAAAAACACCGCGTTTGGGCATGTAGCGCGGACACGCATTTAAAAAACACCGCGATTGGGCATGTAGCGCGGACACGCATTTAAAAAACACCGCGATTGGGCATGTAGCGCGGACACGCATTTAAAAAACACAGCGATTGGGCATGTAGCGCGGACACGCATTTAAAAAACACCGCGAGCAGGCATGAAGTAAGTCGAAAAGTGGAGCACCTTACCCCACTCAACCTCTTTGCTTTAATGCAAGGTTTACCATATTTTTTATTTTCCTCAGTTTGTTTAGTGAGGATCATCACGCATCAACAGAAAGACACCAATCCTGGATGATTGTGTCATTACAGCATTCTGGGTGCGATCAGTCAACGCCCCAGTGAAGCCGAAGACGCCGCACCCTTCTCCTCAATGTCCAATCACTCTCTGTCTTGCATAACCAGTTGGCAGCGCAGATTTGACTTTTCCTTTCCAGTCCATTCTGATGTCATATTTTGTTGTGATATTATGAAATAAGGTTACATTTTAAATATTACTGTCAAATCTATTAGCTCTGTTCTATTCTATATAAAATGAAAAGATTGCCCAACACAGAGCCCTGTGGCATTAGTTTGCTGGATGGTTCAATTGATTTTCACTTGGCAACCTGATTCTGCTTACTAATCTTAAAGATAACTCGTATCACAAACCAAGAGAGCACAAACCCAACAAATGGAGAGGTAAAGATGAGTCACCATGTCAAGCACCAAGCAAAAACTCAAAAAGCATAAGAACATAAGAGGAATTCAAGCTAGTTCAGTTTTCGGGCTCTCATCAAAGCCAGAAGTGGTTTCTTACAATGAAATAAATAGTGATCCATACTTCGGATCTAAAGCAGTAGAGCAGTGAACCATCTTGAAATCAGACAGAATGAATTGACCCTCTTGTGAGCTTAACTCTCAAGGTCAAGTGCATTACATCTTACTCCTTCATTAGTTTTTCATGTCTGTTTGGGGTTCATGACTTTGACATTTCACAGAATGTCAATTTTACACTTTTCAGTTGAAGTAACTGGTTGCAGTTACATATTTCTAGCGGTTTGGATGATGGTCAAATATGCAATATAGCAGCAATTCAAGTTGCATAAACTTTCAGTGCATTTATTTATTTTCAGACCTATGTCTGTGTATTTTGGACTTCAATACTAAGTAAATGAAAACTAAGGTGAACCACTTATGATTTACCAGTATTTACTCTTGTCTTTATGTTTCTTGGCTTTTGTCCCTTTTCTAACTTTTTGGGGAAATGCTGAAAAAAATAAGTTTTCCTCTTTAAATACGAAAATGGGTTGAATAGATCTGTGACAAGATCCATCCAGTTCAAAGGATCATGGAAGAGTCATTTAAACACAAAACATCACCTTACATTATTGTAAATATCACATGTTTCTGATGGGTTAATTATTAAGATGTTGTTGGAAGGTCCCAGAATTAACTACCAAACTCTCATTGCTTTGACATGTGTAATTTTCGTACCGTCCAGCAGAAAGCAACAAATCACTCCATTTCAGTGTTTCGAATCTGTGAAATTATGTGGAGAAAAAAAAAAGGAGTGGAGGCCAAGAAAAACACAACATACTTTTGGCCCTAAGGCGCTTTGAGATTTCCTTTCACATCCTGAGCTCAAATATGATCTCTGTGCCTCCTGTGAAGAGAGAGATCGGCAAAGGCACACTTATAACAGCCACATCTGACCAACTGTCTCACAAAATTAGATTATAGTTTATGGACAATGACTCTTACTGAGGATGTTTGTTTATTTTTAAATGCTATTTCTTTCTTTTAAACTAGCTTTATCAATTATGGAGATGTGAGATTACTGTATTTTCTTTTTGACATCCTGTGCAGTAACTCTAAAACTATTAGCAACTTTCTTTACTACGAATGCAACCTTGTACCATTTAAGTGACCACAAACAATACTCAAATGCGCGTGAAGCATTTCACCTGGATATTTATTCCTCGCTCCTGATACAACACACAAACAACAGCCTCTTTGAATGAACTGCTCTTACTGTATGTTCACTCTCTCATACGGTTACAAGGCAAAGGAACAAACAGGAGTGTGAAACATAAATTTGAGTAAAGCAAATCACATTAAACAATAAAATAACTAGCAGCCTTTTTGAGTGAATTGAAAAAAATGCCATGCTCTCATTTCAACATACAGACAAAAGATAAAAACATAACTCAAAAAAGGGTCAAATGACAAAAATATTCACACAGGTAAGTGAAATGAGATTATAATGAATTGGGGTGAATATGTTGATATAAAAGCAATAATTAATACAAAGATGAATTGAGATTATCAGAATGACAAAATAAACCTACCTTTACCTTATGTAGACCCGCCTTGACTTGACTTCCGGTCTGTATTTCCACAGCGATCTTGCATAGATATGAATGAACTGGTCGTAAAAAATTTCCCGGTCGACATTTGTTGAGACATCTGCTTTACGATGCTTATAATAAACATTACAATGCTCAGGATAACTTTTGTTAACTCTACAAAAAGTAAATCCACTTCACCAGCTATGGCTACAACGATGCCATAGAAATATACAGAACCGGAAGTTCAAAGACAATATTCTAAAGATGACGGCGCCCACGTTTCTCTGTTTATTTTTATTTTTTTTAATTACATCTATACAGAGCGACCGCAAAACGACGGAAGTTCAAAGCAAAATATTTATTCTAAAGATATTTTTTAAAGATATTTGAATAAAATATGTATTTAAAAAAAACAATATTCTGACGGCCCCCACGTTTCTCTGGTGAATAAGGTGAATAAGGGGAAAAAAGGTAAATAAGGCAAAAGGGAAGAGGATGAGACAAAACCCATGACATCACAACAATTAAAGGGGAAAGCACTCACATTTCAATTAGCTACATCAGTCAAATGAATGAATTTTGTTTGAATTCTACTTAACAATACATATATTTAATACACTCTAAACACTGCTGGATTGTTTGAACCCAAATTTGGGTAAAATATGTGTTGGGTTAAAAATTTCATTAAAAATTTTAACCCAACTTTCACTTTCAACTCTAATGTTTTAATTGCATTTTTAACCCAACATTTGGGTCTGTCCATATTTGACCCAAATTTGGGTTGAAACAACCCAGCATTTATGTATAGTAAAGTTGGGTATTTCCATGGACCATAGTGTTTTTATTTACAGTAATGTCCTTCAGCTTTAATGACGATGCACAAATAGGGGTGTGAGACATGGCAAAATATGTCGATTATGAGCCCAGTTTTGTGATTATGTTTACATCTTTCACAGTCATTTTACAGTCAGTTTACCATAGCTTGCTCAGTTTATTAGAGTGTTTTATTAGAGGTGAAGAGACAGTCTTTCAAATGAATATGAGAGGCTCACCAGATGTTCATAAACCATAATTTTGAAAAACAGCACTAACACTTGCAGGATGTCACGTTTCACGCACACACACCCAGAAGAAAAGTGACTATAATAACAACCAGATGAGAATTTCTCATGGTATTTTTTCTTCTTCTTTAATTTTAACTTAGACTAATCATTTTGGAATGTGAAGACTTTTCCAAGTTTCATTTTAAAACATGCTGTGCTTTTTCAGCTTGTCATGCTTTCTGCAAAAAGAAGTAAATGACAAAAACAAACAAATCCAGGTATAACCAAAATTCCTATTAAATATGAGCTTTCAATGGAAT
Source organism: Pimephales promelas (assembly GCF_988280905.1). Lineage (NCBI taxonomy): Eukaryota > Metazoa > Chordata > Actinopteri > Cypriniformes > Leuciscidae > Pimephales > Pimephales promelas. Next base: position 30,122,149 of record NC_142787.1, read on the forward strand.
ATTACTGTAACGTCATCATGGAGTGCCCTTGAGAGCCACCTGAGGGCGCTACACGTCATTATTGATTATCATTAGTGTCGACTCATTATTTACTCTCAACTACATTTCCCATAATTCACTGCCTGGACTCAGAATTGATTATCACATTCACCTGTGTGTTTAGTTCACCTCATCATTCTTTGCGAAGTCTTGTATGTTGTTCCATTGCTTGAGTGTTTCCTATGTTGTCTTTGTTCCTGGTTCTTTATCTCAGTTCCTGCCTCACCCTCTGGATTTGTTTGGGTTGCCTGCCTGCATATGACCTTTACCTGGATTCTGATTCTGATTTGCTTTAATAAACTGCATTTGGATCCTCAACCGTCGTGTCTCGGAGCAGTTTATAACAAGCGTGCATGCTTTGTACGTTTTATTTTTTGAATCACATTTGAATCAAATTTGAGAATAACATGGCTTGCAAAATTGTCTTTTTTGGACAGCACTTTCCTCAACTAAAAAATTCTTTGAATGTGAAAATCATCTCACAAGGCTGAAAAGTCAGAAATATGTGGAGGAACTTGCATAATACTTCAGAAACAATGGAATAACAGCCAGCAAATGTGTAAGCAATAGAGGACAACAGGGAAAAAAGAGAGTAGACCTTGAAATTAGGAAGCACTGTCGTGGAAATTCCCATTTTTGAGGTGTTGACACTCTTGGGGAGTCATTGGGTAGGAATGAGAGCTTTTAGCTGGGGGTTTGAGGAGGTAATTCCATAATTCCCAGAGCTTGAGTTGATCCTGGAACATGTTACTCCCAATCTCCTGGTTTTGGCTACATCAAGACCAGCTGTACAAGGGCGGAGGGGAGGGGAATGAGTTAAATATCTTCAGATGTTAAAGATCCCCCCAAGTATCATGTCATATTTCAGTTTTCATTCCTGAAGCCATGCATTCATCTGAGCAAAACAAAGACCCATCAAACTTTTGCATATCTATAAAATCATCATTATTCATGGTAATGATATCCATAAATGACTGGATATGGTTGGATGTGGCTTGAAGTCAGTAGTAATAATCACCACAACTTCCTATTTACTTCCATTGATTCGAATGAAGTCATTCTCAAACCATGAAATGAGATAGTATTTGATTGTGATTGTGGATTGTGAAAAACAGGTGTTACAGGAATGCTAGGAATATGCAAAAAGTTTTTGGTTTTTTTTCCAGAAAACATGGATAATTTTAAATGGCCATCAATGGAGAAAAATGCTTTTTGTGTCCAGATTGTGTTAACAGCAAGGGATAATGGATCTATACTTAGTATAGTATCCCCTTAGCTGTCACCCCCCTTTTTGAGAATGGGGGTTAAAATGCACTATTCAAACTTAAATGGTTGTAATTTAAGAATGCTTTGGAATATATACCCAAGTTTGGTCCTGTTTTAAAGAAAACACTCAGCAGAAAAGTAAGAAAAAGTTATGGAAGTTTACATTTACAGTAAATTAAATATACTGTACTATATATTTTTTATTTTATATAAAATATAAATTTTATAAAATATTTTTTACTCTAAAATTTCTATAAAATCAAAGCCATACATCTTATCAAGTTATGTTCCAAATTTGAAGTTGATATCACAAAAATTGAAGTTCCCATGAGATTTTGTTTAGGCGTAGTACCAAAAATAGCCACCGGGTGCCATTGAATTCCATTGAATTTAGTTGTATACATTCTGCCTTAACAAATTAATACATTTCTGTCCAAATATCAATTCTGTCACAAAATTTGAAACCTTGAGACTCTGACCTTTCTGGCAATATCAGTTTTGTCAAGATTAGAAAAAGTTTTGATCATAAATTATGAAATATAATAATGCCCAAAAGGGGAGGAGCCTTATAAAATAAGTACCGTTTCTATGGTAACGCAACTTTCAATTATAAAACAGTTTTCACACGAGGAATTCTGAGTTTATAAGCTTTCAAATGATACCTAATTTATGATACTAACTACTAAAATATGTGATATAATAAAAAAGGCGATAAAAAATAATATTATATTTTAGAGGATAATAAATATAAATATGATCATTTTTAGAGGATAATATTGTACTATAATTTTTTATTTTTTATTGAAAAATACTAGATTGTATGTTTATTATGAACTTTTCGCATAAAAGCAGAAGTTTCAATGATTAAAAATGGGTTCATCAACTTTTTGTGACAAAGGTCAAAACTCCTGTTATGATGCAGATTTTTTGAGGTGCACTCTTGTCATAAATTCATCAATTACTCTTTTAACACAAAACAGGGGTAGAATATCTATTTAGAAGTCTTAGACCTTTCCAACAATATATAATTTGTCATAATTAGATTAGGATTTAATAGAAATATAGTGAAGTAAAGTTAGGCGTCCCGGTACCGGGACGGTGACAGTTAAGGTATACCAATATAGTATATATATAGTATATATATAGTACATATAGTATATATATATATATATATATATATATATATATATATATATATATATATAGTTATATAGTATACTAACTAAACATTGAACCTTTATCCTAGTTAGGATGACAACAAGACAGTAATTTCAGCGGTGATTACACTTTTCTTTCTAATAATAATATGCACACATCATTCACAATAAAACCAAGAACATGTGGGAAAGTATGGTCAGTTTTGATTTAATACTGTCTTAAAATCACATTTATAATTTTGTCTCATACAATAGCATATGGAAAGAGAGTGCATACAAACTCACACACCATCTTGACGCATGAATAACTCGATCCTTCAGAAAGAGTGTGGGCTCTAAACCAGACATAATGCTGAAACTGTCTCCACTTGAGCTCAATCAATCTCGTTTATTATCTGATGTGGATTCTGGGTGTTAAACATGTCAGATTAGTGCTAATGAATGGTTTGGTTTGCAATGGTGAGAGCCAAAAGCTTGAGTTCATCCAACTATTAAAAAGAATTATTTCTCTTCTCCAGCTTGCATGGATACTTGGTACCCTCAGCATCTGGCCTGAGGTCAGTTTTAAGAGTGCTGGTTTATGTGGAGATCAGATTTTAGGAAATGGGTTGTTTCACCATGGTAAAAAAAAGTATCAAATGACATCTTAAAGGGGGGGTTGATTACGATTTCACTTTTTTCATTTTAAATATGTTGCTGTTGGTCCATGAACAGTATCTGCAAAGTAGCAGCGCTGAAAGTTCAGTATAAGCAGAGATATCGTCTTTTAAAAATCAGGAAGTTTAATGCCTACAAAAACGACTCGATTGGGACTATACAGCGTGTTTTATATGTCACTAATCCATACATTTGCATCAACCCTCCCTTCAGAACATGCAAAAAAGGGCATGGCCATATTTCTGCGTCTCGTCGAGTGTGTTATGTTCACCCAGGTGTTCAGGCTTCCCACGGACGTTCGTCAACAATGATGCAATTTATGTCAAAATGAACAAATCTTTTTTTCCGAGTCAATTCGTTCATTTTGTTCGTTGAATGAATCAAATGACTCGAAAAAAGATTTGTTCATTTTGATAAACGAGTTCGAACAGGAGAGTCAAAAACGGGCATCGGGCGAACATTTGAGCTTATAAAACTTAAACTTTGTTATTTATTTATTTATTAAACGAGCGATCGTTTCACTTGATTCGTCGTCTGGAATCGTTTAAAGCCCTCTGAACAGTTTGCAGTTTGCACTGAAACTACCCCTTAAGGCTTAATCGGCAAAATCAAGCTCTTACTAACTTTAGAAGATGCAAATTTCTCAGATGAAATTCATTTGCTAAGCTAATAGCCAGCGGGGATGCTACTGCACACATAGCTGTGGGTCTGAGTTCAAATAGAGGAGAACACTTTTTCCTACAACCTACAATGTCATAAATCAAATTCACTTGGTCTACATTTCTGTACCCCTTCTCTAACTGTGCATATGCTGAACAAACAAATACGTTTTCAACAAGCTATTCAAAGCATCTAATGACAAAAACATACCTTACACAAATACGTGACCAAAAACATCTGGCAAATTTCTAACCTTCACCAGCATTTGTCATGTGAGAGTTCTCAGATGACCAGCACGGCTTTTGTAAGAGTGAAACCAAGACAAATTTTCCCAGTCGAGTCTGTTTATGGTTTTGGTCAGATAGACAGACCTGATTATAGATAAAGCAATTGCATCCAGGACTCCAGCCAGCAACCATTTACAGTCACTTTGAATCATTCAGACGCGGTGTTGTACTTTGTAGCTATTTTGGAAAAAATTACCGAAAACACTTTTCAGGCATTTTTCAATAGGGATTGTCACTTGTTGGGTTGATATTTATTAAAATCTTTTGTTTTGGTTATATAAAGTTAAAAATAACCTGCATTGGGAAATGTGGATTATGCCTTCATTATCACTTTTTTCTTTTGCTTTAAAATGCCTTTAGATTGCTCAGTATTAAAATGTTATGATCTTATATTTGATCTTTAATAAACATGAAACATTACTTGTAAAACTACAATAAGGCAATTCTAAACAAAGAGTGAAATTATCTTAAATAATAGATGCCATTTCCACCTTGACCCAGAATTTGTTCCTCGTATAAAGGTTATTCAGTTAACAGCTTGAAATATAATATGATGTAAGAAAATGAGGAGAAAGCAAGGTAAATATCACTTGTCAAATCAAATTTTTCCTTGAGCTTTTGACATCTAAGAGGTCATCATATTATAAGAATATCCTGTAAGTTTCAGAACTGAAAACGTCCTTGTTAGTCCAATAAAAGCTTTTATTGACACCAGCCTCAGCAAACGACTCGATTTTCAAAGTGGGGAACTATGACGTCAAAGAGGATAAAACCCCACCCCTGCAGAAGAAGGTCGACGCCTACTTCAACACGGCCGGTTTAGCCCCGCCCACCGATTCGAGCATTACACGCAAAGCTAAATAACATAGGCCTACCTCGTGATGACAAACCGGATCGAGCTACTGAACACAAAATATCGTGCCACACCTGGTTGAAAACAGTCGCTGCATACGCTTCCTCTGGATTCCAATAGGACTGCATGCATAAACATTATTTTTAATGACGTTCCAGCTGATGAGGTAAAACATCGTCCGCCTGTTCGCTTCATTTCACTGAGGATTGTTTAGTAAACAAGACTGGATTTGTAAACCGATTAAGAGTAAAGAACGGTGCTGTGCCGTCTATATCGGATCCGACAGGAATGGTGCAACACACGGACTCTGGGTCGAACATGTACGGGCGAATCCTTCCGGGCGGCATTTTACAACATTGGACGTTTTCAAAACAATTTCCCCCACGTGCATCGACGGGTGAGTCGAAACTCATTATAATATGCAAAACTGTCATCCACTCACAGCAGTGGGCGTTTACTTCCAAGTCTTCAGTGCGAGACGCCCATAAAAACAGAGCGTTTTTGAGCTAGGGTACAAAAGAGCCTATTACTTATTCATTCAGATGTTTTTGAATGCAAAAACCAAGCGAAAGTCATAAGTTGACCTCAGACAACAAAATAATAAAATGTATTGATGAGCCCTTTAATATGATGTCCTGTCATGCATGTCTATCTATAGTGGCCAAAAAAAAACAAAACAAAATAACTAGTAAGAGTTTGAAAGAAAGAAACTATTTAAATAGTCGTTTAAGAGTTGAACTGAAGAAACGGTCTTCTATTGACTCTATCTGACATGCACTGGGTGAAGATGGGTCTCGGTCTCACTGTTAGCCCTGTGCACCCCTCATTGAGCCAGATGTTACTGGGCTGGAGCTGGGGGGCTGCCAAAAGAATGTTGAATTATGATGGGAGAGGGCCTCGCATGTGTTTTAAGTGTTTTCATTATGATGAATGGCTCATGAAATCTCAATGCTGATCCCAGACCCCTCTCAGAGAGACAGAGAGATACATGATGGATCACAAGAACCACCTTGCTCTCTTAACCGTGACATTAAGGAGGTCATGATGTAACCACAAGTTTACCAAGAATATGCATATGTGTAAATGAGAATTCGGAGCTACTTTGGGAAAATTAAAAGGATTTGGAATAGCAAATAGGACGAATAAATAAAGACACAATTTCGCTTTATGGGATACACCATTTTTTTGCACAAATCTTTCATATGGCTTTTGAAAACTTGGAATAGTGTGGATAGGGTGCTTTTTATCCTTTTGTTTTGCTTTGACATTCTGCTAAATGTCCTCCCTTGTGCCAAGAAAGAAAATTAAATGAGTTTGGAACAACAAAACTGAGCAGTTATTACTCTTAAAAATATTACCCCATTGTTTATCCTCTTTGAATTGCATTTAGTTAAAGGGTTGTGTCCGTAATGATTAATCTTGCAAATATAGTTGTAAGTTCACTAAAAAACGTCAATAAGCACAGCACCACTCAACACTTGTTTAATGCCAGAATCTCATATTGAAGACATTATGACTTTGACCTCAGACATTTTTGAAACAGAGTCAAATGTATTACTAATATTATCGCAGGAGCTCCTGGACCGCAAACCTCTGCACAACTATCACGGGTCAAAAGTCACAATCCTCAGTGAATTGTGTTGGTCAACTGCATGTATTGAAAATGAATGTTAGAAAGTGAGGATTGGAGTGAAAGGCCTTTATGCATTCAGAATCATGCCCTGATTCAGCATTATATCTTGCACAACCATCAGCTTACTCAACTTACTAACATTTACAGGCCAAAACCCCAGCTCATGTTACTGTTGGCTGGTGCTCACCTAGAGTTTCCAAATGTTGAGAAAGTGTGGTATTTTGCCTCTAGGAGAGGTATGTTGGCACTCTTTATACTGGCGGATGGTCAGCGTTGGGCAACCGTAGTCTTTGACCCATTGGAGAGAAAGGACACAAAACAGATTTATAGATGAGAGGTGAGGACTGAGAAAATCACAGAATCTTTGAAACACAAAACAGGACAGAGATGAAATTCCCACAAGAATTCAACAGTAAGATCACAGGGGAAAATATTGTGGTTTTCAACAGTTTATCACACATCAAATTAAGAGAACTATAAACTCACAATTCCATTTTTCCTCAGAATTGGACTTGGAACTGGAGAAAAGATATAAACTTGCATTTGTGAGAAAGAGTCAGAATTGTGAGGGAAAAAAGTACAAATTTGACAGATATAAACTCTGAAAAATTCAGAATTGTGAGATATAAACTCAAGTAAAAACTAAAAAAAGTAACAATTGCGCATTTATATCTCACAATTCTGACAGAAATCACGATTGCAAGTTCATAAATTTCCAATGATCTTTTACATTTTCTTATTCCGTGGTGGAAACAAGCTTCTGTCTACTGCAAAAAAAAAAACTTTGACTATTTCTTATATCCCTCCCTGTTCTAGCTTGTTGTATTGTATTGGTTTAACTTAAAAAAAAAATGAAGTAACCTGGTCGCTTTAAAACTTTAAGGTTATTGAAATTGAAAAATGTAGTTAATACAATGAAGGAGATTGATTTTTAATAATCAGAAACTCAAAATATTATGTTATCTGAACCACATAAATTATCTAAGTTGATTTCACAGAAGAAAAACGTTATAACAACTCTTGAAATTTTTTACAGTGTAGTCGAATCTCTTGTTGTACTCCTCATTTGTAAGTTGCTTTGGTTAAAAGCTTCCTCTAAAAGAATAAATGTAAATGAATAAATGTAAATAAAACGCTATATTTCTTCACTAAAAGAGGACAAAAGAAGATGGAAAGACAATAGATTTATTATGCTGTGGTACTATGGGGGTCCCCAGGCTCTTACTGCAGGTTTTTATAATGGCTCTAAAGTCTCTGGCAGGCCTGTGTGACCCATAGGACGTGCTTTGTCAAATATTTAAGGGATTTAAGGTGACATCATGGATTGTAATTATCTCAATTATTTAGTGTGCGGGGGCCATCGGCTCCCATGACATCATCAAGGCCCATCTCTGTCGTTATGCTGTTGGTTTGGAAAATGCCGATAATTGGGCCACAGATGAGCATTGTCTTAGATAGAATAAACATGCGGTGTGCATTCAACAGTAGCCAACAGTGATGAAATATTAACGAATTAAACCTCAGTCACTCTGAACTGACATCAAGGTAAATGTGTAACAAGAAGAAAAGGCTTTCAAATCGTTAAGAATAGAGCAAGTAATATGAAATATTATATAATTAAATAGAAAAGTATAAAATTCAAGCTAAAATAAAACTTTTTACTTTCTAAGGCGTGGTTCTGTTTCGGTTTAGTTTCATGGTGTTTTCGTTTCTCCCTGTTCCTGCATGCCTGTGTTCCCTGTCATTGTTAATTGACATAGTTTCACGTCCAAAAACTGAAAAATGCTGCCTTCAGAGGATGCCTTCAAAGGTAGGAAGGCATCAAGGCAATCCAAATGTTAGCTTCACTTGAACTTCATGTCTCCTGAGATACCTTTTTTAAGGCAGCATAAATGTATCCTTCACTGCCTTTGATGTCTCACAATCTGTGACAGTTGAGCTAAAAAATAAAGATTGCGATTGGTGGTCAATAAATGTACCTTTTTGACCAACGTTTTACACTTTGGATGTCATTTGTAGTGAGAAATTACTATTATAACAATTAAATACCAATGCTCTCTCTATTTTGTTGTAGACTTATTCATTAAAGTGTGCGTTTTGGGTGGTTGCTCTGCAGTTTGCCAGGGATACGACATGCATATTTTCTAATGGTCAGGATAGGACTTAGAAACTGTTGACATACAAGAATGCAAAAAATCCTTGGTGAAACTTGATTTATACCTTTGCCCTTTCCTTCTCTATGACTAAACATTTAATGTGCAAGCGCAGAGCTCCAGCAAAGTGTGTGTCCAGCAGAAATAAGACTTTTATAAATGCCCATTTGACTGCAGAGTCAGTAAGTTCACAGCGAATCGAAGATAGAAGGCACACTTCCTTTTATCAAAAGGTCCATATGTCAGCTCGAACACAGTTAGCTGAATATCTGCACACATATCTTGTTCTTTTTCTGTTACTTTTTTTGTTTTAAAAACAGGAAGACAGGGCGGGACCTATCGAGCAGCTCCACCCCTTTTTAAAAATAGCCAATAGTGTTTTGTTTTCACAGTTTGGCCAGAGCAGCTTCCTCCTGAAACATTCCCTATCCCCTATATTGTGCACTATGCTCCATTCACTAAGTAGAAAATAGTAAATGTGTGAACAAATGACCGATTTTACAGTAGGCGCAACTGAGGTTAGAAGCTGAATTCACAGTGATGTCATCAAAATCATTGATCCATATTGGCAAAAGTAAGAGACTGTAAGTTTTGAATGCTTATATCTTCTAAATGGGAATCTTGAAACGCATTCTCATCCCAAGGCATCATCTACTGACACTTTTACCAACGCGTAGACACCCAACACACATAGCACCCTTTAGCGTCAATATAACCTACCCTATCTCACGACCAATTCATACGAGTGATTAAAGTGGCTAATTCATACTAATTAAATCATAATTAAATAGTAATTAAAGTGGCTAATTCATACTAATTCATACGACCTCACTCGTACGAATTCTTACGATTTGTCTAAACCCACGTGATGGTTAAGTTTAGGGGCGGGGTCAGGGGTAGGTCATTCGTACGAATTCATACGAATTGGCCAAATCGTAAAATATGTACGATTTAGCAAAATCGCACTAATTCGTACGAGTGAGGTCGTATGAAATATTATGAATTAGCAGCTTCGTAAAATTCGCACAAATTCCCGTGAGATCGGGTTGATATAACACACTCAGAGTATGGTAGGTCTGGGGTAGGATTAGGGTTAGACCACTAGGGGGCGCCTTCTGGCCCATATATATCTGCGTCTCATATTGACGCTAAAGAGTGCCATGTGCGTTGGATGCCTATGCATTGGCAAGATTCTTGAGATGAGAGCGGGCTGAAATGGTACATGTCACAACGTGTAAGGACCCAAAAGCGAAGGCTGGGTTTCTAACATTATTTGAATGGCAAAATTATGATTGATCTATGTCAATCCAAAGGGAACACCCTCACTTAATATTTCCGCATCCCATACTAACCTTAGTCCCTACACACACAATAAAACTGACCCAGAATCAGCCATCCCTTCCCACTCATTAACTCTACGAACATCCCAAACCTTGCGCTGGTCTGCGATGATTTTTACAACCCTGCTGTCAGTCAGGATAAATAGCTCTCCATCCCTGATTGTTAAATTATGCCCTCTATTATTCATCAATCTGTTCAGTGGCTGCATTAGAGGAGTGGGTAGGTATGACAGACAGACGGAGGGAGAGACGGGGGCAGATCACAGGGGTTAAATGCAGGAGGGAAGTGGCAAGACACACTCACACTGATCCATTAGCTAATGGAAGCCTAAAGCACTGTCACTTAACCCCCTGTGTACCCATCATTGTCACACACACACCTCCCAGCTCTGTGTGTGTATGTGTGTGAACGTGTGCACACAGCACAGTTGAAGGTAATAAAAAGAAGATCAAGATCAGTATTTGTGTTTTACTGCTTAAAAAACCTTTTTAAAAATGATTGTTTCTCTACAAAAACATCCATGCACACAGCACTGGGACTAATATACGGAGCAAGGGATATTTAACACTAATTTTACGTTAAAGGAGTAGTTCACTTTAAAAAAAACAAAAACAAAAAACTTTTGCTGATAATTTACTCACCCCCATGTCATCCAAGATGTCCATGTCTTTCTTTCGTCAGTCAAAAGGAAATTAAGGTTTTTGATGAAAACATTTCAGGATTTTCTCCATATAATGGACTTCAATGGGAACCAAACAGTTCAAGGTCCAAAAGAAAGTTTCAGTGTAGCTTCAAAGGGCTTTAAACGACACCAGACGATGAATAAGAGTCTTATAGGACCCTTCGAGTAATGACTCAAAAAAAGATTTGTTCATTTTGATGAACGAGTTCGAACAGGAGAGACACGAACGTGCATCACAGAACAGAGCAAGGCGAGCATTTGAGCTTATAAAACTTAAACTTTTTTATTTATTTTTTAAATGAGTGATCGTTTCGCTTGATAAGACCCTTTTTCATCGTATGGAGTCGTTTAAAGCCCTTTGAAGCTGCACTGAAACTTTCTTTTGGACCTTGAACCGTTTGGTTCCCATTGAAGTCCATTACATTTTTTAAAAGTGACATTGAGTTACATTGATATACCAGTTGGTGGTGTTTATGAGTGAGTCATTTGAATCTTCACTCAACAATTTGTTCAAATACACTGATTTATTCAGGAACAAAACAAGTGTTTTTTTTATAAACAAGTCATTTAATAACTCACTCGACTGATTAATTCAAAAACAGAAGCATTCAGCATCGAAAAACTGTGGAGAGAGTAATTGAATCATCCGCTCAACTGATTCAACTGAGCTCAAAAACATTGATTCATTCAGAAACTTTTACACTGCGTTGCTTTGGATGATTCTTTAATTCTGACACGGCATCTTAAAACTCTGTTTATCACAAGCGCCGATTTATGTTTCAGTCATGGACATCAGAGAATTTGAACATAGAAGTTAAAATGCTCCAGACAATCAGCACAAATGAAATGAAAAGACTATAGAAAAAATAGTTTCCACAGAGCTCAAACTGCTGTACAGTAAATTACATGTTTTAAGCCAGTCTAATCAGTTGATTTTATGTGAATGTAAATGATGAATCAATTAAGTGCCAAATGCATTTTAATTTAAAAAAGAACCACAGCCATCATTAATATGCTTAAGCGACAGTGGACATATTTTTTATGCCAGAAGGATATAATATATTAATGAACTAGAGTCATTAAAATGGTCCATATTACTAATAAGAGGCACTTAATTTCTGATGTGAATATAAATCGACTTCTACTCTTATTGTAGACGACAGGCTTGTGAGTGATCATGTGAAATGCGGTAGTCTGAACCCCTGCGTTTCCATATTACAATGTCGTAAACACATTTTTTAAAAACAGAAGCATCTAAACGCTCACATTTTGATCATTTGCTTGTTCTATGATTTGAGTTTGGAAAATGAAAAAGAAAACACAAAGAATGAAGATTCACAGACAAGAGGAAACTTTAATTAAATATTGTGAAAGTCAAAAAGTTATTTTACAGTTCAAAGGTAATTAAAAAATGATCATCTTTACAGTAGTTTCTTTTTATATTTTTCACCAGTCATAACTGCCCACTGAAAGTCCAGTCTACAACAGGTATGCAATCAAAAGGAAAAATAGTAGCAGACTTCTTTTCAGTTTGGATGTGTGGCATGATATTCAATAAATCAAGTGACCACCAAATGATAACTTTGCATCTGATACCCACTTAAATAATGGGGGAAAGCCACGTAAGCTGACATGGCTGTTTAAAAATCCCAGAAATTCAAAATGCAGGGACTTGGAAAGTTGTGTGATGTGATCTGAAACAAGAATGGGATGAAACTCATTAAGACGTGTGTCATGGAATGACATGAACGAGCGAATAACTGTATAGACTCTTGTGCTGTTACTCTTTTCTACCCAAAGATATCTAAATAAATTCTTTTAAAAATAAATAAATAAAGTAAAAAAGAGAAATCTGCATTAAGACATTTGATTTTGGGGGGGTTGGGTTCCAAAGGAAAAATATTTAAAAAAAAAAAAAAAAAAATCGGGAGATATTACTGTATATTTGCTGAGCATCAAAACAATAACTATCTTTTTCTCTGGACCAAGTTCCAGAGAGGCAAAATTAAAAGATTATTATATCGTTTACTTGGTGAATATATTCTCAAACTTCATTGCATTAAAAGTACATATTATTTAACTAATCTTGCATTCTGAAACAAAATGGTATAACACATTTTCATAAAGAAAAAAAAAAAACCGAAATGACAAAAAAAAAAACAAAAAAAAAAAACGCGGTTGTTCTTTGACACACAAAATTACTATACACGTAAAATTCCAAAATCACATTTATGGACATAAATTGGCAAATGACAAAATAAAAAAAGCGAAAAACACACAAACATGAAGACATGTACAATTTCAAGCGATACATACAATATTCTTACGGATATCCTACACATATCCCTTCGTGATCATTGAAACCTCAGAGCTAAAGTCAAAGAGATCTGCTAAGTATGTCGTAAACATTATATCAGTGACACTAGGTTGAATAAAGCTGCCTTATGACTCCATTCTGATGTATAAATATATTTAAAACAATGACTTTGGCAAAATAAAAGAGAATTACAAAATCAAACATATTTATCAGTCTGTACAAAGCATACGTGCTAAAACCTAAATAATGTCTAGATCTTTGATCATTCATGAGCTTTCACGGTGCCGACCGTACGATCTACAGTATACATCTAAAAAACGGGCGACGGGTCTGTTCTGCTGCGGTCAAAATGGCAAATGATTAATCATTTAATGTGCATAGTTATAATTGAATGGTCATTTTAATCAACTTTCAGCATCATTTCAGAGCTGTGTTGTGAAACCACTTGAATCCAATGAAAACTCGAAGCGAGTTTCACTAATCTAAGAAAAGCGAAACGGCTCCAACATGCATTAAATACTTTATCGTTTCCCTCTCGAGCTTTCAGCCTGCCTACTGGAGGAAGTCCATCGCAAACGAAATGATAAAAGTGAGTACAAACAAATTAAAAGGAAAAAGGTTTTTGAAATGGCATTAAATACACTGACAATTTGCGTTTTTGTTGTTGTCCACAGTCCACAAATACAAATCCTCCATAGAGTAGATATACTGTAAAAAAGAGGCAGCAATCGCTTTAGGATGTGTGGGCTTGTCTCTATACTGTATATAATGTGTACTTGTCTCACTATGGGTATGTGTTTGGTCTGTACGGTTTGGTGTTACACGATGAAAAGACTGTGAAGAGATGAGAATGAAATGTCAAATGTTGCCTTCAAGTCATATCGGAATGGTCATATTTATTCAGCATTATTTCCAATGAGAAACTTTAGCTTCTTTTCTTTAAGCCTTTAAGTCTTTCCAAATTTGAGTTGTGTCAATCACTTTTTGCGAGTTTGTGAGAGAAAAATTATCTGGCAATTCTGACTTTATAACTCACAATTTTGTTTATATTTCACAATTCTGACTTTATAACTCAAAATTGTGTTTCTATCTCGCATTCTGACTTTATAATTCACAATTTTGTTTATATTTCAAAATTCTGACTTTATAATTCACAATTTTGTTTATATTTCGCAATTCTGACTTTATAACTCGCAATTTTGTTTATATCTCGCAATTCTGATTTTATAACTCGCAATTTTGTTTATATCTCGCAATTCTGACTTTATAACTCACAATTTTGTTTATATCTCGCAATTCTGACTTTATAACTCACAATTTTGTTTATATCTCGCAATTCTGACTTTATAACTCACAATTTTGTTTATATTTCGCAATTCTGACTTTATAACTCACAATTTTGTTTATATCTCGCAATTCTGACTTTATAACTCACAATTTTGTTTATATCTCGCAATTCTGACTTTATATCTCGCAATTCTGACTTTATATCTCGCAATTCTGACTTTATATCTCACAATTTTGTTTATATTTCGCAATTCTGACTTTATAACTCACAATTTTGTTTATATCTCGCAATTCTTACTTTATAACTCACAATTTTGTTTATATTTCGCAATTCTGACTTTATAACTCACAATTTTGTTTATATTTCGCAATTCTGACTTTATAACTCACAATTTTGTTTATATCTCGCAATTCTGACTTTATATCTCGCAATTCTGACTTTATATCTCGCAATTCTGACTTTATATCTCACAATTTTGTTTATATTTCGCAATTCTGACTTTATAACTCACAATTTTGTTTATATTTCGCAATTCTGACTTTATAACTCACAATTTTGTTTATATCTCGCAATTCTGACTTTATAACTCGCAATTTTGTTTATATTTCGCAATTCTGACTTTATAACTCACAATTTTGTTTATATCTCGCAATTCTGACTTTATATTTCGCAATTCTGATTTTATAATACATAATTTTGTTTATATTTCGCAATTCTAACTTTATAACTCACAATTTTGTTTATATTTCACAATTCTGACTTTATAATTGACAATTTTGTTTATATTTCGCAATTCTGATTTTATAACTCGCAATTTTGTTTATATCTCGCAATTCTGATTTTATAACTCGCAATTTTGTTTATATCTCGCAATTCTGTCTTTTTTTTCAGAATGACAAGATGTAAAATCACAATTGAAAATTGGAAAAAAAAAAAAAAGAATTGTGAGATAAAAAGTTGTAATTACATTTGGCGGAAACAAGCTTCCATACTTGCCAAACATGCCAAGTATATTTTTTACAACCATTTTATTGTATTATTTTTTTTAATCACATCTTCCCTGGAGGACTTGAAGGCAGCATAATCTCAGCAAATGGAAAATGAGTGTGAAAATCAGGATATGACTGTAACAATGCAAAGGAGCTGAGTTCCCCCTTTGGCATTTACAAATTGGTTTTTAACCATGATAAATTATATCTTCACCGCCACAGTTTTAATATAAATTCACATTGCTGGCACATTTTGTAGACGTGATTGACCAAAATTTCTTCAAATCAAATTCAAAAGCAATTTAGCAAATTCAGTGGGACATTAAAATCACCTGCAATCCTTCGTTAGCATCTAAAATCATAAATAGAAACCACTGCAATATCGTGTCAGGTATCATTTCATAAATGGGTGGTACACACAGAAACACACAAATATGATGGCAAATCAATAACTACGTTTTTTAAATAAATAGACCTCTCATGTTATAGTGTAGATGGCGCGGGATAGCATCGTCTGTGCTGTCGCTCCTTATCTTAAAAAGTGTCTAGAAGGTGAGTACAAATTTCAACATCAAAACAGGGAGGTACAACAGTTCAGTCCAATATTTTTTCTCCTATCGTTCTTCCTCTATATCTTTTTTGTTTCAAAGCAGATTGTGTTAAAAAGGGCCTGAGTTTGTAGTTTTTCATCCTTCAGAACAGGACCGCGAGGTCAGTCCAGCACCGGAGTTTTCTGAACACGCTCAGTGAGACCAGTGGCATGAAAGAGCATGTTTCATCTTTCTGTCTACACACACGCACACACGCACACACACAAACACACGCACCCTACATGGGAGGAACGATCATTCCATGGATAACTGTGAAGAGAGGGAGAGAGAGAGTTAGTTCACTCGACTCCATTACACAACCCGTCATTAAAAGAGCTGCATATAAAATGTGAGTGAAGGGAAAACATTTTTTGAAAGAAGTCTCTTATGCTCACCGAGGCTGCATTTGTTTGATCAAAAATGCCGTAAAAACAGTAATTATGAGGTATTACTGCAACTGTTCTCTTACGAGAGGTTCTCTCGTACGCTAGGGGAAAACCTTTCCAATTAAAAGCCAAAAATGATTGTAAAACGCATTGCGGCAGCATGCAGACATCGGCAAGACGGCTCACGTGGCTATTGGCTGTCCTGCGACAACTGCAGCAGCCTATCGAGAGAGGCCCTTCCCCAATGGGATCCACTACGTCACGTCCTGCCGAAACGGGCGTGGCCTGGGCCTATAAATTCAGCTCGATGGGCTGATATAATCTGGTTTTTCTGCGCCGTCTGAGAAAAAGCCGCTGGCCTTCATCTCACCGTCTTCAGTCGCCGTACCTGCTACGCTTTCCGCCGTATAAATATCCTTTTACTCTGCCGAGTGTGTGTTCGCCGCCGCGACTCTCGAAAACTACGGTGTTTAAAGGAGAACTCTTTGGTCTAATAAAACATCGGTACCTAGTCAATCGTTCTCTGAGATTTGTTTTCATGATAATCGAATGTAAAGAGTTTTATCTCTAAAAACTGTTTAGCGTATAATGCTAGTACTGGGGGCATTGACTAAGTAAAAAGAAATTTCTAGTTTCTACCACCAGAGCCCGTCTAACGGAGAGCCTTGGCACTTCCTATTAGCCCCGTTGTGTATCATCTTGGTTGCAGTTCCATTAGAATTCCACTGGGGGTGATCGCGGGCGAGAGCAGAATGAATGGGAGTCTATGGGGCTAAACGGCTAAATGTGTCTCTTTCACCTGCTTGTCGTTAAATCAACATAGATTTTATTGTTGATTCCGCAAGTTTAATATAGATTATAGGCCAAAAGTCGAATGAACAAGTAATTATATCCTTTTGATGTCTTAAAGGTTAGGCCGTTATTGGCCTGAACACACTAGCATTCTGCTATTGTGTGACGTCATCACATTTTTGAACGGATTTTTAGCACAGATAAGTGAACTTAAAAAATGCAATTTTCAGCCCTCCCCTTTGAATGCAACTTTCAGATTACTTGACAAAAAATTACACCCTGAGAAAAGAGGATTTCTGGGGGTGAAACCGCATTGACTCCCATTCATTCTGCACTCGACCGCCAGCGCCCCCGCATGGACAGAGACGCGTTACTGCAGCCAGTCCAGAACCCGGAAGTAACCAGCCAGTGCCAATTCTCTTCAATTAGACATTCTCTGATACCACTAACAAGGCTCAAAATAGCCCCACACTAACACAGTAACATAATGAGGGTCCCTACATGCAAAACAAAGCATTGAGAACTTTGTAAGTGCACAGAACGTTTAATAAGAAGATATTTTATAAAGTCAGTCCACTTCGTGTATACAGACAGGAGCCATCTTAGAAAATAAGTCTCGATAAGTCCAACCACGAACGCAGATCACTCAGCACGACGCTCGTGGTTCGACTTATCATGACTGTTTCCAAAGATGGCTCCTGTCTGTATACATGAAGTGAACTGTCTTTATAAAGTATCTTCTTATTAAACGGTCTGTACACTTACAAAGTTCTCAATGTTTCATTTGCATGTTGAATGTCCCAAAGAACAACATTTATTTGAAATAGAAACCTTTTGTAACGTTATAAATGTCTTGTCACATTTGATCAACTGAATGCATCCTTGCTGATTAAAAATATTAATTTTATTTACCACAAACATTGAAATGGTAATGTATCTCTGTTTCCCAGCAGTTTTCAACATTTATAATAATCAGAAATATTTCTTGAGCAGCAAATCAGATTTCTGAAGGATCATGTGACACTGAAGACTGGAGTAATGATCCTGAAAATTCAACCATCACAGGAATAAATTACACTTCAAAATATGTTAAAATAGAAAACATCTCTTTTAATTGTAATGATATTTCATAATATTACGGTACCTTTGATCAAATTAATATACAGTCTTGTTGAGCAAAAGAGACATGAAAAAAGCATGAAAAAACGTAATTATTCTCATAATTTTGACCAGTAGTGTATGTATGAGTGTGAGTTGTACAGCAAAGCATCGCTACGAGACTGGACACCATTTCATATTTTCCGCAGCTATTAATAGTTCTTTAAAATCAGCAATCTGTTTTCACATCTGTGTAACAAACCGTGGGCCCTTTCAGATGAGGAATAAATCCTAAACTCTTTCAGCGTCAATGCAAAATTGGCACAAACTAGACACTTGAAGCGGTAGATTAAACGTCTCAACCAACTCCTAATTGTTTGCAAGCAGTTAGCTTTATTGTTCTGGGCTTGTAAGGCCATGCTCGCCCTGGTGTGCACCACTTAAAAATGATGAATTCAATTCAAGCCGAGACAGTCTAATATCACGTCAATTGAAATTCATTCCAGAATCGTCACTCTTTTTATTATGAGTTAGCCAACATGGACTCTTTTTTTTTAACAAGAGGAAAATGCTTAGCACTGCAGATCTGACTCGACATGAGTTTAACAACTGCTGACAAACAAGAAAAAAGAGGAAAAAAAAGAGACGTGGACTATTTTGGAAGGGTTGTGTTCTCTAGGAAACGAAACCAAAATCTCACACAGTTACATCATTCTGGAAGTAACATGCTCTACAGTTTTATGATAAAACAGAAAACTAGTTTGATATATGGGAAACGTGGGATATTTAAAGGTGAAGTGTGTAATTTCTGCACATTAGCGTCAACAAACGGAATTGCTAAAAAAAAATGACTGTTTTCAAACAGGTTTCTCACGTCTGTCATTGGTCGACAAACAGAAAGTCCCACCTCCATCTCACGCCATTGGTCAAAATGAATAAAAAATATTACACACTTTACCTTAAGAAATAGAATTTTCACTATGCAAAATCTGTTATGAATGGATGGATGGATGATATGTGAGGAGTGGGATGAACATGGGAGAAGTAACAGATGAGTAACGTACTTCAGGAGAAGGCCAGGCCCTGGAGTGCGCTGGCTGTGGAGTACTTGTTAGAGTCGACAAAAGACTGATCTGAGGGAAGTGGAGAGGAGAAGACGGGAAAGGGAAAGAAGACAGACAGAGAGAGAGAGAGAGAGGTTAATATCAGACCGAGTTATGGGTGAGTATATGGTCAAAAAGAAGATTAGACATTCATGCTTCTAGTTTACGTTACAGATCCTTCCTGGACTCTAGTGATGTTACACCATTCAAAAGTTTGGGGTAATTAAGACTTTTTCACGTTGTTCTCAACACTGATAATAATAAGAAACGTTTCTTAAGGAACAAAATCAGAATATTAGAGTGATTTATGAAGGATCATGTGACACTGACCGTCACAGGAATAAATTACATATTAAAATATATTAAAAAAGATCTTTCGAATTGTAATATTGTTTCACAATATTACTGTTTTTACTGTATTTGTGATCAAATAAATCCAGCCTTGGTGAGCAGAAGAGGCTTCTTTCAAAAAAAATCTTGCTGACCCCAAACTTTTGAATGAAAGTGTATGCACCCAACATAAATAAATAAATAAATAATAATAAAAAATCATCTCTAACCATAAAGAGCCTCTTTCTTGTAGTATTGTTTTATTGGAGTAATGTATGCAAATTAAAGGGGTTTCAAAGCTTTCTCTGCCCAAATAAGTCAAAAGAAAGCGTTTGGGGGGACCTTTCAACAATTTATTCAGACATAGTTTCCGTAACCACAATTTTACTCAACCACTTGTTGTATTAGTGAGTTTCTAGTGAGGAACTAAGGATTTTCTATTACAATTAGTACGGTATTTCAGTATCACCAAAACTTTCGTATTTATGACTTCATTACAGATTTACATATAAAATGCTTGGTTAAAGGGTTAGTTCACCCAAAAATGAAAAAAATATCATCAAATAATCACCCTCATGATGTTACAAACTGGTAAGACTTTCGTTTCATTTTAAATAAAAAATAAATAAATAATTAAAAAAAAAAGATGCAACCGCTTCTTTGTCACTTCAAAAAGTTCATAAAGAAATTGAAAAACTAATCCATATGAATCAAGTGGATTTGTTCAATTGTTTAGAAAAGACTCGATCACTTTATATGATAAACATATTAAATGAATGAATCAACCGAACCTGCTTGACGCACAAGAACAAACCTCATTGGCTGAAGCTCAAACGAGAATAAACCTCATTGGCAACATGATTAAGCTTTTGTTTACCACAGCTGATGTTTATGTGTGAATAAAAGCCGCTCAATTCATATGGATCTCTTTATGAACGTTTCAAAATGGTAGTTGCGTAGCTGTCAATAGAGAACAGAAATAAATAACCGTCGACAGAAATATCTCAGATTTTCATTCGAATAGTTTTTGTTCAGAAAACGAACGAAAGGCTTACGGATTTGGAACGACATGAGGGTGAGTAATTATGACAGCATTTCAATTTTAGGGTGATCTATCCCTTTAACATCATTGCAGGTGCCAAACTGAGTTGCGCAAGACTTTCCTTTTGAAAAGTCGATCCCCTGGAAGTCATTTATGCACATTGTCAGTGTTTTGGGGGAACATCCTTTTTATTTGCTGCAATATTTTCATTTTTCAAAGTTTTATGATGTCGTTGCTGTCATTTGAGTGAGAAGGACTCGTGCGTTACCTTGGAGACCGTTCCCATTGGTGCTGGTGCATGTCGGTGGAGGTGAGGACTGGGGCCGAACGACGGGAGCGAACGCGCTCTTCTGTTTCACAGCTGAAACCATGTTTGCCGGAGAGAAGGAGAAGATTCCAGAGGAGCTGCTGCAGTTTGAGGGCAGGCTGGTGGAGGAGGCCATGGTGGGGCTGGAGGGGACGACTGAGGGAAGGCAGGAAGTGAGGTTGAAAAATACATTTTGGATTTAGCAGAAAGACAAGGAAGGAAGAGATAAATTAGGGAAGGAAATTCTTGTGGGAAAGAGTTTAGGGCAGAAATGATTACTTGCAATCAAACTAAATCACTCCAGAAGAAGCAATTGTTTTTTTTTTTTTTAATGTAAATTTTAATGTTAAAACATTATCCCATTTTTGGGTTTAACCTTTAACTATTTATTTTGGGTCAATTTTGCTATTTGGGATGGTTTTCCTTTTTATATTCTTCAATTAAAAATGCAAGTTGGCGCCTTAAATTAGTTCAAGTGCAACCTTGTAGCAAATGCACAATCCATTAATCAAGTCTAATCAATTAATGAAAATTGAAGGCTTAACAGGGGTCTCTGGGACTGATTGGAATTGTCTGAGGGAGTCAGTGAGCCTTTTATAATACTTGTTAACATTGCATTTCAAGTGTTAGCCCATCACTTACTTCATTGATTTAATTAACAGTCTTTAATTCACGGAATTTCAATTTGACAGAGGACCAGAATCGTTCGAGGAAAAAGTGGGCAGGTTTGTATTGACGAATTTTTGATTGCTTTCTTTTCTTTTGTTTGGCGTGCTTGAGTCAAAGTTGTGCGTCCCTCTGATTTCTTCTCCTTTTTGAAGGTTTCGGGGGCATTTACACGACATAAAAAGTTTTCCGTTTTTAGTTGAAAATTATGTGTTTTGGCCAACCTGATCTCACGGCAATTTGTACGAATTTTACGAGGTGGCTAATTCGTACAAATTCATACGACCTCACTTGTACAAATCCGTACGATCTTTGCTCATTTTTACATATTTCACGAGTTGCCAAATTTGTACGAATTCGTACGAGTCGTGGCTAATTCGTACAAATTCGTACGACCTCACTCATACGAATTTGTACGATATGTCTAAACCCACGTGATGGGTAGGTTTAGGTGCGGGGTCAGGGGTAGGTCATTCGTACAAATTCCTATGATTTTTGCTAATTTTTACATATTTTACGAGTTACCAAATTTGTACGAATTCGTACAAGTGAGTAAAAGGTGGCTAATTCATACAAATTCGTGCGACCTCACTCATACGAATTTGTACGATATGTCTAAACCCACGTGATGGGTAGGTTTAGGGGTGGGGTCATTAGTACGATTTTTGCTAATTTGTACGTATCTTACGAGTTACCAAATTCGTATGAATTTGCACGAATGAGCAACCCCTGACCCCGCCCCTACACCTACCCATCACGTGGGTTTAGACAAATCGTACAAATTCGCATGAGTGAGGTCGTACAAATTTGTACAAATTAACCACCTTTTAATCACTCGTACGAATTTGTCATGAGATAGCGTTGGTTTTGGCCATCCATTTACACGACAACGTTTTATGGGCCTGAAAATGCAAACGTTTGAAAACGGGTTTCGGAGTGCAAATTTTTGTAAACTGATATTGTCTGTGTAAAAAAAAAAGCAAATTCATGAAAACAATTACATCATGCGCATGTGTATGTTATGTGTTCAGTCTATAGGTGTAGTGTTTCTTCAAAAAGTGACATCGCCAACTACTGGCCTGGCAGCAGAATACAGCGTTATTAAACGTTTTCGCGGATCCGTGTGAACGGGAATTGTTTTGACAACGTTGCCGTCTGTGCGCAAAAACGCAAAGTTTTAAACTTTTGAATGTATTAAACTTTTCCGTGTTTAATACTTTACACTGTTGTTCTGTAGTGTCAGATTGTCCCCCAAACAAATATCCTTCACTGATCAAGTCATAATTAAACCAAACAAACACATCACAATTCTTTTGTCTCTGGCTTGCTTTCTCATCTCTGGTTAATTGGAAAGAGCGAGCAATTAAGAATTAGAACAATAAATAACAGCTGGAGTGAGGTGGCATTGACAGGCGAGCAGAAGAGGGAGCGCGTCGACAGTCAAGAACTTTTAAAGAGCTGTTGAATACCGACTGCGGAGCAGGTGGATTGTGGGAATTCTCAGTTGGGAATTGTATCAGACCTAAAGGCCCATACTGTCAGACTTCCTGCAATGATTGTGCATCAAAGACAAAGGTTTGTTTGGAATCACAGCCTCGTTGGAGTGGGAATTAAGCACTTCATCTGTCAAATTTCACCCCCGAAATCAAAAGTTCCAATAGATTGTACTCTAAACATCTTTAAATGTATTCTAAAAGACCTCAAATCTCATTTATATGCATTTAAATAGCACATGAAAGCATGTCAGAGTAGGTCTTATTTTATAATACATCACATTTTGTCACGTCTTACAGTGCGGTAATAGGAATCCACGCGCGAGGCATGAGGATCATGTTCAAGTCAAGCTGTGTTGTCTGAAAGTGACTCCTTTATAAATCACAACACTATTGACAATAGACATTTTTGCACATGAAATCTCACAGAAATTTAAAGTGCATGTCAGATTTGAGAGCTACAGAATTTTTTTTTTAATCTAAACTGAAATGTCAATCTGTTTCTGACAAAGCAATCAAATAGCTTCAGAAAATGAATATAGTGAATATAGTTCATAAGTCATGTGGACTACATAAAAAAAATGACATTCGATGTACATTCCACAAATCAAAACAAAGAAACATCAATTTCACATTTAATTCAATGTTGTTTGCAAATAACATTGAATTAAATGTGAAATTTTAAAATAGAAGACTTCCTTTATTCACAACTTCGATTTTGCTTTTAAAGGGATACTCCTCTTTTTTTGAAAATACGCTAATTTTCCAACTCCCTGTTGAGTTTCACCTTTTTTGAATCCATTCAGCAGATCTCCGGTTCTGGCGGTACCACTTTTAGCATAGCTTAGCATACATCATTGAAGTGCACTAGACCATTAGCATTTCTCAGAAAAAAAATGACCAAAGTGTTTTGATATTTTTCCTATTTAAAACTTAACTCTTCTATAGTTACATCGTGCACTAAGAAAATGTAAAGTTGTGATTTTCTAGGCTGATATGACTAGGAACTATACTCTCATTCCTGCGTAATAATCAGGAAACTTCACTGTCGTACCATGAGTGCAGCAGACGTAATGTTATGACGCAGCGCCTGAAAATAGTACCCAGCTTCTAACGTGACCGGGACTAAGTTTGTGTAGCCATCGCGCCTGCTGCACTCATGGTACGACAGTGAAGTCGAAACACTTTGGTAATTTTTTTTGGGAGAAATGCTAATGGTCTAGTGCACTTCAATGATGTATGCTAAGCTATGCTAAACCTGGTACCGCCAGAACCGGAGATCGGCTGAATGGATTCAAAAAAGGTAAAACTCAACAGTTTAACTCTGGGGGAGTTGGAAAATGAGCGTATTTTCAAAAAAAAAAAAAAGAGGAGTATCCCTTTAAGGTGAATTTTCATCATTTCACTTTTATTGCATGGAAAAGAGCAGCTTGGACATTCTGCTAAACGTCTTCTTTTGTGTTTTATCTTGGATACTCACTTGCGTAGGGCGAGTTGGCGGCTGAGCCGTTCAGGAAGCTCGGGGAGCCGGTCAGGTTGGTCATGCCGCCGTTGCCGTAGCCGTTCATGCTGGTGGATACCGTACTGTAACTGCCCTGCTGAGGGGTGGAACTGGGCACATAGCCGTGCGGCGATACGCTACTCGTGTTACGACTGAAACCTGCGGCCACACACACAGAAAACTTAGTCAACTCGCCTTTACGCCAAAGTACGTAGTGTGTACACGGCTTTGATGGACTCTTGTGCAAGTTTGTGTGTGAGAGAGAGAAACACTATCTCACCCTGGTTTCCACCCTGAGGCGACTCTGAGACGTTAACGGCGAGCTGTCCGGTGAAAGAGTTCACTCCCATCATGCTCGCGTGGACAGAGCTGTTGGTGAGGCCGGTGAGCTGGTTGTGGTTTCGTGGCACATTGTACAGGGCCTCGGCAATGTCCGCTGCTCGCTTTAGAATTATTTCCTGGGGAAAAATGATTCATCATCTCTCACAATTTAACACTTTCTTTAGGACATATATGGGTGTTAACTTTTATATCTCTACGCTTACTCTTTGTTTTTAGTTTGCGTCACATCAAGGTCACTTTGGAAACATTTTATAATTTTTTTTTTTCTACTTTTCATGTCTTTTTATATGTACTGAAAATTGTATTGTTTTACCCTTTATTGTGTCAGACCCAGACTTTCAGTATTAAAACATGAAAATCCAACATGCAAAACCATTAAAAATAAAACGGCGATAATCTGAATAAAAATTATTTTAAATATTTTAACAAATATTTAAAATTATTTTTATTCAGATTATCGCCGTTTTATTTTTAATGGTTTTGCATGTTGGATTTTCATGTGACTCGGAAAAAGATTCGTTCATTTTGATGAACGAGTTTGAACAGGAGAGTCACGAACGTGCGTCACAGAACAGAGCAAGGCGTGCATTTGTGCTTATTAAACTTAAACTTTGTTATTTATTTATTAAATGAGCGATCGTTTCGCTTGATAAGACCCTTATTCATCGTCTGGAATCGTTTAAAGCCCGTTGAACAGTTTGCACTAAAACTGTCTTTTGGACCTTGAACCGTTTGGACCCCATTGAAGTCCATTATATGGAGAAAAATCCTGGAATGTTTTCATCAAAAACCTTAATTTCTTTTCGACTGAAGAAAGAAAGACGTGGACATCTTTGATGACACGGGGGTGAGTAAATTATCAGCAAAAGTTTTTTGAAAAGTGAACTACTCCTTTAACTAGTTGCTTATTAGCATGCATATTAATAGGATATTGTCTGTTTATTAGTATTTATAAAGCACATATTAATGCCTTATTCTGCACAACCATATTCCCAATACCAAAACTTAACAACTACCATACTAAAAATTAATATGCAGTAATTAGGAGTTTACTGAGGCAAAATTTGTGAATCGGAGAACTCAACAGTGTGACTGAAATGTTATTCAAAACAGTTTGAAATACCATTTTTTATTACAGAATGTTATTAAACCCAACTTCCATAATTATTCAGTGATGTATGTACACTGCTAGACAAATACTATCAAGTAGTTTTTCATTTTTTTGGGTTTGTGTTAAGATTTATGCAACTGTTATGTATCAATGATAATGTTCCTCACCTGGTTGTTGTGGGGCATCCCGTAAAGTGCTTCCACCAGATCTGCTGCTCTCTTCAAAATCACTTCCTGTACGCAAACAAAGAAAATATTGATGATAAAAAAAGATTTAGAACCCCTTTCATCCTCAGTTCATTGTTTATAAATGGACAATCCATAACCGGTATTGTAACTATACAATATGATGTTGTTCTCTTTCACAGATGAAAATCGGGGTTGAATCGCCGTTTATTAACGTCAGTGATCACAGCCAACACATGGAGCTGATGTTTGCCCGATTGTTCTGTGTCTGTCAGGATGAAAAAGTGCAGTATTTCAGCAAACATCTGCTTTGCGTTGAGGAAGGACAATGCGATCTATGTTTGCAGTGAAGGTCACTCAGTTTCACAGTCCTGGGCAATAACTCAGCAGAAAGCCAGCTCTCGTAAGAGCTCTTACGATGACGGTACATCAGAGAGCGAATCGATGCATTCCTGCTAATGAGAAATAATTACTTTAACATACGCTTTTCTGCGCAGTCACATGATGGGGAAGAAGGACAACGGGTGTCATGATTGTTTAAGTGCAATGGCTGGAAAGCATTAGTGACTTTTGTGTTGTTTTAATAATGTGATTATGTGGCTTGTGCAATATCTCCACATTATCAAACTAGCATGGGATGTGCAAGCATGAGGGTTGCAACAAATGGCACAATAAAAGTCAAAGATCAGACACTAAATACTGTGTTTTGAACAAATTTTTCACAAACAATGAATTAATGGTATAGGTTTGTCATTTGAAATCTCTCGTTAAAAAGTTCATGTGAATGTGAAAAAATCATGTGAATTTCGCAATGTTTATGTGACTTTTGAAGCATATTGGTTTCATAAACTTTAAAAATGCTGGGTTGTTTTAACCCAACTTTGGGTTAAATATGGACAAACCCAAACGTTTTTTGTTAAAAATTGTAATTAAAAAATGTAACCCAATGGCTGGGTTTGTCCATATTTAACCCAAAGTTGGGTTAAAGCAACCCAGCAATTTTTAGAGTGTATGTTTATATTTACTATATATTTTTGTATATGTTTAATACATAAATTATTTAAGTTGATTTGACAAAAGAAAAAATGTTGTGATTACAAATCATGAAAATATTTTTTGTGTATGAATATTTGGTTTAAACAATACTTAATTTGTTGAATTTGCAAAAGCATTTAATCATAAACTGTCCCAAGCTCCCATAAGATCTTTCCATCTTGTATGTAAAAAATATTACAACATTTTTTCTTTTGTCAAATCAACTTATGCAGTTCAGATAACGTAATATTTTGAGTTTCTGGTGATTAAATCAGTCTCCTTCATTGTATTAACTCAATTTTTCCATTTCAATGAACTTAAAATTAAGGCAACCAGGTTACTTATTTTTAAACCAACAATATGTTTTTACAGTACTTGCAAAGACATACTGTAAATGAATATAGATCATTAATCCTTTGTAAATGGCCGTAATGATAAAAATCTAAATTGTACATAAAATCATTTTGTTGATATACATATAAATAAAAATGTATATAAACGTAAAACGATAGTTATATTCTTATATATTCTTATATTCTCAAAATTAGTAGTTTTACCTGTGAAATTCATGTATTTTTCCCACAGTAAATGTACTATTGTTCGATGTTTTAAATTGCAGTAAGAGTCCTCAAACACAGCCCTTTTCTTCTATTTCTCCGTCCTGTATGTCGGCGTGTGGGAGAAGTTAATGCAGAAGGGCGCAGCTCCAGCTAACCGAGTGACAGGCAGAAAATTGCTCCCCCCATCTGGACACAACCTTGATCAGGATCTTACCCCTAAGCATGTGTGCGAGTGCTGTGTTGGAACATATTGCCTTCCAATCAGGCCTGGGGTGTGTCGCACACACACACACACAGACACACAACCGCACAAACAAAACTTGATGGGGGGTCAGGCAAGCAATGAGGAGTTTTAGTGCGCTGTCCAAGGTGCTAAATTCACTCAATTATGGCCGTGCTGGCACTGTGTTAACCTCTCATTATCGTCACGGGGAGCTGTTAGAGCGAGAGATCCCGCGGAGAGAGCGAGGAGTCCCTCTGCGGCCCAGCGTGGGGGAGCGTGAAAGGGATACTGGCGAGAGAAAGGGCCCGAGTGAACGAGGGCCGGCCCGGAGGCAGTGAATTCCCAGTACGTGCGAGTTTAGCCAAAACATCAATCAGACGCAGCCGAAAAGATGAGGAGCAGAGGTCGCTGATGAATACTGTAGAGCACAAACACTGAGCTCTATACATCACAAGTGTAACAAAATCACAAAGTCTTTCTACACTCTTAGAAGAAAAGGTTCTATATAGAACCTTAAAAGGTTCTATCAGCGCTACGTATTTGGAACCCCACTCTTAAAAAAGGGTTCCTCTGGGTTCTACATAGAACCCGGGGGTTCCGTACTTGGCCAATAGAACATTTTACCAAAAAAATTGGTTCTATATAGAACCATTTCGGAGTTCCATATATGAACCATTTCTTCTAAGAGTGTATGCCTTTGGACCACACTGTAAAAAAAAGTTCTAAATAAAATATTATTGGTGCACACTATGTTTTCTGACGGACAATTGTTTCTACACCAATTTTAATTTTCAGCGATGTATCCATAAATGTAATAACGACAACAAATTTCACTCTGAAATTGCTAGTGTGTTCTCAAACATTGAACACAACGTGACATTCTGAAGTAGAAAAAGTGAAATAGTACTTTCTTGTAAAACAGATTCAGATTTTTGAAAAGTCATATTTTAGAGTGTAGGGTTAAAGACAATCCATAACTGTCCCAAATGGCATCAGCAACAGCTCATCAAACCTTAAATCTACGTGGCATTGATTCAACAAGGTGCTGAAAGCATTCTTTAGAAATGTTGGCCCATGTTGATTGGATAGCATCTTGCTTGATTTTTTTGAAACCTTACATTTTAAATTGAATGGTTTGAACATTTTATTTGTGTCGACAGAATCAATAAAGTCATGGAGGACTGGAGCAACACGAGGGTGAACCATGACAGATTTACTATTCCTTTAAGAACATGCATGCTCAAAACGGATCAATAAACGGTTCAAAATGGGCAGGTTATGTTGGTCCATGTTGGACCTCATTGTCAATGTTAATGTCCAGTAGAGCATTCGCACTTCTGTCGTCCTCTCTAATCCTTTCATACGGGCTACTACACCGTCTGTCCGTCTGTGTCTCTCGAGTTTGAACTGGGAACAACACTAAACTGATGAGAGGTTTAGATGTGAGAAACATTGAAAAATGAACTGAAAAAGGTCATAATGTTCAGAACCGTTTTTCCAATGACTAATAAAAGAAATATTTATATTGCATGTGCTGTCCAGCAAATGTTCGCTTAATACAGAGGAGAAAAAAAAGATGCTTCACATTAAAAGCTGTGTGAATCGTGCTTGAAAAGCCTGCACTGTAAAAAAAAAAAAAAAAATCATTTAGTTTTTACAGAAAAGAAAAATACAATAATCTGTTAAAATACAGTAAAAATGTGAACATGATTTGTTCCTTTTTAACTTCCAAAAATGGTACAATATTTTACGGTATGTAATGTTATGTTACAGTTTTCCACAAATATAAATAAATAAAATATTAACTAGGGCTGTCAAACGATTAATCGTGATTAATCGCATCCAAATTAAAAGTTTGTGTTTACATAATATATGTGGGTGCACTGTGTATAATTATTTTATATATATAAATACACACACGCTTTTATATATTTAAGAAATATTTTCATGTACTGTATATACATTTATATTATATATAAATATAAATATAAATATGTTATATATAAATAATATTTTTTTCTTAAATATACATGCATGTGTGTACTGTATGTGGGTGCACTGTGTATAATTATTGTGTATATATATACACGTAAATACACACATGCATATATGTTTAAGAAAAAAAAATTATATCTAAAATATTTACATTTATATATACTATTAATTATAAATAAATCTATATACAGTATGAATATATTTCTTAAATATATACAAACATGTGTGAGTATTTATATATAATTATATATAAAATAATTATACACAGTGCACCCACATATATTATGGATGCGATTAATCACGATTAATCGTTTGACTATTAACAAATTAACAAGTTTTTACTGTGGCATTTTTACAGTCTTTTACAGTTAATATTAAGGCATTTTTACAGGGTGTAAATAACAAATATCCTACATATTGTGAGAATACAGTCGCTTCAAAATAAGCAAAAATATCTTTTGTTTTGAGTGTTTATGAGAACAAACCTGTTCCCACCAACTAAAAATAAATACAAAATGCATAAATGAATCCATCAGTCAGTATATTTGGGGACATTCAGGTACGTCCACATCCTCAAGGGTAAAAATCCTTCATGAAGTAAATATATTTTTATTCTAACATAGTTTAGGTTTGGTTTACCATTGTCTGTAATTACATAGTCTATAATTAGCTTTCTATAAAAACAATAGAAGTCTATGGTATGCCCTTATTTAGATGGCTGTGTGTGTCCCAGTCTCTCTCTCTTTGGCGTCCCAGTGTTTGGCTGGTATGATTGAGGTGAGCAGTTGAAAAGAGAGCCCCGTCAACAAACTGTTATTACCTCAATAAGGACGAAAAAATCGATGGGGCGGAGAAGAACAGAGCATGTGTGTGTGTGTGTGTGTGTGGCGCCACCACTGCCAACGGGACAGCGGCCAAGACAAGAGAGATGGAGAGAGAGCGAGAGATTATGTATGATTCTCTGTTCCTCCATATGTTCGACCTCTTCATTGAGCTCAACACTGTTCTGAATGTCAGAGGTGCCAGTGTGCTGGAATAATTTCTCTTCCTCCTCTCAAGCACACACACACACACACACACACCCTCTGCTGTGACTCAATTACTGGTGGTGGAGCAATAATAAAGTCCGGCCAGCAGAGACTTCGATCGCTGACCTGCCGGGAGGCACCGCTGGACAGCTGACTTCACCATGATGGATCACCTCTGGGTGCCCGAGCTCTTAAACTTACCCACACACACACTCACATGTATATAGTTCATCACCAAACATACACAGAGAATAATCTCAACAAGCTAAGCAAACTCAATAGTCCTCGGGTGAATGTTGAATGGGAACTTTTTTGATCTTCATGAATCAACATTATTGTTGATCCTGGAACAATACTCCTGTCAACCAATCAGATTTCAGGGCTAGAGAAAGGTGGTTGTCTAAGACTGTGATAGGCTGATTCTCATCAACGCATCATTTACCTCTGAGATTTACTCTATAAATCTCCAAATATACAAATAATATAATATTAATGTAATAGCTCAGAAACAAGCTAATCTAAATATAATGTAATACAGTAAGCCTATAATAATATTACACTCTAAAAAAAAATGCTGGGTTGTTTTAACCCAATTTTGGGTCAAATATGGACAAACCCAGCCATTTGGTTACATTTTTAAATTACATTTTTAACCCAATGTTTGAGTTTGTCCATATTTGACCCAAAATTGGGTTAAAACAACCCAGCATTTTTTTTGAGTGTATAATAATAATTAAAAAAAAAATGCAGGAAAATTAATTTTCAAACTGTTAGTTAATAATATCTACAATTGTTTTTCTAATGACTGATAAAAAAAAACTGAAAAAACACAAGGAAATAATTGTATTACACTTTTTACACTAATTGTGTTTTGTTCAGAAAATTGCTATAAATATTTAACAATACATATTTCTGGAAAAAAAGATTTGTCATATTATAAAGAATTAAATATAATATAATATAATATAATATAATATAATATAATACAGCAACACTTAATGGATGGGTATTTAACTACAAGACTATATTATATTATATTATATTATATTATATTATATTATATTATATTATATTATATTATATTATATTATATTATATTATAACTAAATAAGTTGTTCACCATACACAAGCATATTGTTCTGTCACTTTAAATGCTCAAAACACTTTAAAGCAGAATGGATCGGGATTAGCTCTCAATATTCAAACCATATCTTTATCGATATTGTTATAGTTATCATCCTAGATGTGAACAGGCCTCTTTTATTTCAATCAAAATGCCAGAACTGTGTCCAAATCCAAAGGATTTGTCAATAGGAATGATGTTCCAGGACCAACTAGAAAGCTGATCCAGGAACACGTTGTACTTGGCCAATTCTAAGCCAATGTTTTCCGACTCACGACCTGGTCTGGACTGCGAATCCCATTGATTGAACAAAGCCTGTCTTATGCCATATTTCTAGAGGTCCAGCACAACAAATACAAACCAAAAACTCTTATTTACACAACCAAACATCCAAATAGCCCAACCTGCAAAACAATTAAAGCCTTGTAGATACACTCAGAGGACAACATTACAACAAACACAACTCATGCAAAACATGGCCTGATGTACAACAGCAACATTTCTTGTTTCCATGATGCAACTCTTTCTGTCCTTTTGCAACAAACTCTAATGTTCATCCAAGCAGAATTATTACCATATGAGTTTCATCACCAAGACAATGATGACATAACCATGCAGCCCTCCATCTCAGTCCTTCATAAGTGAGAATTATTACTTTGATGTTATAGCTAATGCTGTAGCGCTCTTTCTGAATCAAGGAAAGATGATCTGGAAGCACTTAATAATGATAGCAGAACGTCAGATGAAATGATGATTCATGATTCAGCCCACCCAACATGGATTCTTGATAAACCTGTTAGTTCAATGGAGTCATGCCATTACGCCTATAAATATGAATCAGCTATCAGTCAGTTACACTTTAAACAACGCTGGGTTGTTTGAACCAAAATTTGGGTAAAATATGGACATGCAGTAATGAAGTAAATACTGAAAAAAGAAAAACCCAATGTAATTTACATGAAAAAGTTAGTTAAGGCAATAATTAAAAATAGCAGTAGCCTACTTAATTCAAGCGAGTAGAAATGAAAGTGTAAATATCAACTCAATAAAATTAAGTAAAAAATGAATAAACTTTTCTGATACTGGGGTTCCCATCATGCACTGGACCTTGAATAATTAATGAGGTTCATTTTTTCCACAGCTGTATTTACATCATTTTATCATTGATTTTTGTTGTCAGTATAGTAACTTGCCATTTTGTGACATTTCGAGTACATTTTTTGCTCAAAATGATGCATTCAAACGCAAAAGCGAGCCATCAAATGTTACCACCATTGTGTATTGTCTACCAAGTATTGAGGTCTTTGCATCATCTGACATGATGTAATATAAATTTCTTAGATGATCTAAGTAAAGCACATACTACAAATGACTAATAAAATTCAATATTATGGTTTTAGTGAAATGTAATGCAAAGGCAAAGGAAATGACCACTAATTTGATATTAATCAACCTTTTACAAGCCAAGTTAAAATGACTTATTTCTGTAAAGTTTACTTAATTACATACTCCAAGTAAATTTAACTTAAAGATTTCTAATTGAAGCTACTGATAAATATGTTTAGGTTTTTACTTGGCAAATCTTTGTAAATTGACTAGCATTTTCTGAGTTGCCTAGCTTTTTTCAAGTAAATCCTACTCCAATTTTGTTTTTCAGTGTACTGGGTTAAAAATGTCATTTCAAATTTTAACCCAACTTCAACTTTCAACTGTAATTTTTTTTAATTGCGTTTTTAACCCAACATTTGGGTTTGTGCATATTTGACCCAAATTTGGGTTGAAACAACCCAGCATTTTTTAGAGTGATGTGTATATATTTATAAACGGTTCATATATATATATATATATATATATATATATATATATATATATAAAATGCTGGGTTGTTTTAACCCAATTTTGGGTCAAATATGGACAAACCCAGCCATTGGGTTACATTTTTAAATTACATTTTTAACCCAATGTTTGAGTTTGTCCATATTTGACCCAAAATTGGGTTAAAACAACCCAGCAACCAGTGTAGCACACAACCACAATAGTGAAAATAGTGGAAACGCTACTCGTACCTTTGGCAGGCGTTCAGGATCTCCTGGATGTCGAGGTATCACCTTCTGTAACCGCTGGAACCCGTAGTCTATGGTGGGCTCGTTCAGGGCTACAAACAAAAGCAGAGACAAATCCACTCATTTTAGGTCTATTTTAGAAAAAAAACAACAAATGATTTTCCAATTGATGCTTTACGTTTAACACTAGTTGACCGTTGTAAGGCTGCCAAGAATAAAAGGCTCTCCATATTTTCAGGAACAAAACATGGACGATTAGTTGTAAATTAACTTTTTTTCTTCTCTCTAAATATACAGC
The DNA here is from genome assembly GCF_988280905.1 of Pimephales promelas. NCBI lineage: Eukaryota > Metazoa > Chordata > Actinopteri > Cypriniformes > Leuciscidae > Pimephales > Pimephales promelas. Next base: position 30,156,742 of record NC_142787.1, read on the forward strand.
TACAACCGAGAGTAATAACTCTGTAGAAAATGCAATATTAATAAATACAGCGGTTCTAATGGACGTCATTTGAAATCCTTGGGAACGCCCGCGTTAAGTGCAGGGAGCGCATATAGCATGTAATCGTAGGACGTTTATGTTTTTTTTACGTTTAGCGCGGCAATTACTTTGCATAAAGTCTTTATGCTGTCAGAAACGCGAAAAGCCTGTCACTCAGTCTGAGCGAGGGATGAGATGGAGGACAGGAGAGATATTAACAAGCTATCTGACACCATTTGCTCCAGTAATGGACAGAAAATGGAAGTAGAAGAAGAATTAGTGTTTATGATGGCACTTTGTTTGTAAAGTGCCACAGTTTTACGAGCCTACTTAAAAGTAAGAGACCAAACAAAAACTTCTGATGGCGGTAGCATTTAAGACAGTTCTGTTATACGTTATAACCAGCTCAGAAAAACAACATTTTCTAAAGAGGAACACGCAAACACATGCGCAAACTTGCAAATTACAGTTACTTCTAATATAATTGCACAGACTAGAACAATTCTATATAAAACAATAGTAGACTTAACAAAAATCTAATGTTAAAATTTAATTGTAACCTTCTCGCTTTGCACACTTTGGTCAGTTCAATTTCATGCTCGTATTGGTCAATGTTGATATGGCATTAAGAAAGTAATTAGCAATGAGTAATGCAATACTTTTTAGAGAGAGTAATTCGCACAGTATTCTAATTACACTGTCTGTTAAAGATGTCATTAGTAGCTAGTAATTAATATATTTTGCCCATAAGTACACTCTAAAAAATGCTGGGTTGTTTTAACCCAATTTTTGGTCAAATATGGACAAACTCAAACATTGAGTTAAAAATGTAATTTAAAAATCTAACCCAATGGCTGGGTTTGTCCATACTTGACCCAAAATTGGGTTAAAACACCCCAGCATTTTTTAGAGTGTAAGTGTATATATGACAAATTACTAATATAATATAATATAATATAATATAATATAATATAATATAATATAATATAATAAACCCATTTTGTAATAAATAAATCAATAATAAATAGCAAGTAAGGATGACAAGTCAACCATGACATTAAATGAAAGATTGATTATATTATTAAATACTTTATTAATCTAAACCTCCTCCATAGCATTAGATATATATTTATAAAAACACAATTTATATATATAAAAAACCAATAAAATGCTTTTTTACTGTGCAAAGTATTTAATCTGGATCAACATTGATGAAACCATTTACAGCAGCTTAAATTCCTGTATTTATATTACATGCACTCTAAACAATGCTGGGTTGTTTGAACCCAAATTTGGGTAAAAAGGACAAACCCAAATGTTGGGTTAAAAATGTAATTTCAAATTTTAACCCAACTTCAACTTTCATTTTCAACTGTACATTTTTTAATTGCATTTTTAATCCAACATTTGGGTTTGTCCATATTTGACCCAAATTTGGGTTGAAACAACCCAGCATTTTTTTAGAGTACAGCCTGTGTTTAACAGGTGCCAAGTTATTTGCTGTTTTTTTGTTTTTTTTGGTTAGCATGTGGTCCAAAACATTCCGGGATCTGAAAATAGCATCCGAACAAAATTAAAATATGAACATCAATTGCAAAACGTTCATAAATAACATGTCCAAATGAGCATCTGGTCCCAGGGCTGTTGAAGGATGGACATGTGAGGAGAAAGAAAGAAAAGAGGAAGAGAGAAAGAGAGAGTGGTTTGGGCAGTTTGAGTGTGACGGAGGCATGAAACAAAGGTACTTTCCTGTCGGTTGGAGCAGATGGTGAAGATACAGTAAACCCTGTTCAAGTTATGAAGTTCATATGTGGCAATTAAGAACATATAGACTATGACTGTATAAGGGCTGATGTTCACAGTTATTACCATAATAAATGACCTTTAATTAGAAATGTTGGTTGATAATATCTAATTAAGCTGAAACACCTGCCTGGATGAAGGAGAAAGAAACCGGTGTCGGGAACTGGTGTGTGCGTGTGTGTTCCTGTGTGCGTGGCATCTGTTAATAAAGTGATATGGAGATGGATGAGTCAGTGCGCTAGGAAACACATTCACATGCTTGTATGTGTCAGGACTACTTCACTCTTCTCTTATTGCCATTGATTTCTACATTGTATCCAATCCTCTCACTCAGCCTGGGGAAAACATTCACTTACCGAGAGACCCAGAGGTCGACAGAGAGGATGGCAGAGAGAGAGAGAGAGAGAGAGAGAGGGAGAGAGGGAGAGGGAGGGACAAATGGGTTCTCAAGACGTGTGGGGAAAGATAAAACACTAGAATTTTGTTTTCACATTGAATTGTCTTAAAGAATTGAACATAATATACCCTCAATTTACGGTAAAATACCGGCAGGTACGGTAGCAAGACTTTACGGTAACAACGTTTTACAGACTTAACTTAAATTTACAGAAATTAACCGTATTTCACTATCTGATATAATGTTAAATTATCGACCAATTGAAGTATTAATATCTGTTTTGTACCAGTAATACACTAACAACCAACAATCACAGCAGTGATGAGTCACATTAATCAAAGCTCATCACATGCAGCTCTTCCACAAGAAACTTGTATAGAAGCTGCACAGTGTCATTCACACAAACATTAAACACCAGGCAAAAAACATTAATTTAACAACATTAAATGTTGCATAAAACCCTAATGTACATCACTGATTAAAAAAAGACTAAGCAAACTATGAAGAAACAAGTTATTTCAACAAAAATACATCAAATGTGAAGTGTCACGCAGGGAATTGTGGGAATGTCAATTTACGGTTTTTCACTGTAAATTATACAATGAGTTGTTCATTTTCACTTTAAAAACTGTAAATTTAACGGTATTTTACAGTAAAACTACATGACATTTACCATTAGATCTATTACAGTTATTTACCTATATAGTAAGGAAAGGTTTTCATTGTAGCATTTTTTACCGTATTTTTACAGTTTTTTTACAGTCTTTTACCGTTAAAATCACAATAATTGTTTTACAGTCCTGGATTTAAACTATATCAATAAAATCAGCTTTGAAACACTATATTATATTATATTACACTCTAAAATAATGCTGGGTTGTTTCAACCCAAATGTGGGTCAAATATGGACAAACCCAAATGTTGGGTTAAAAATGCAATTAAAAAATTTACAGTTGAAAGTGAAAGTTGAAGTTGGGTTAAAATTTGAAATCACATTTTTAACCCAACATTTGGGTTTGTCCATCCATATTTGACCCAAATTTGGGTTCAATCCAGCATTTTATAGAGTGTATATTATTTAGTGCTGGGCAACGGTTAATAGGGATGCGATTCATTATGATTAACCGTTGTCCAGCACTAATTATATTATATTATATTAAATCAACTTATTGCATTGAAATATAAACAGCAAACCTTACACTACAATTAAAGTGACTTGTGTTTCCAAATAAATTTGCAGGCTACTGTATGTCCACTTGGGAAAAAAAAGACAATGACAATCACGCCTTCTTAAACCACTGTATTTTCCAACCCCCTTCACAGAAATAACCCTACGAGAAACTGTGTTTCTTATGAAAGAACCTTTCCTCTACTTTCCACACAGGCTGATACTGCGGGTCAATGTGTCCCTCAAGAGAATATGAGTTTCCAATTTGATATACTTTTTGATTGGGTCACCACTCACCACATCCTCTAACCCTCACTAAAGAACACGGAGATATCGAGGGCATCGAGACATATAAAGTCAATTTCTACAGAGGATATAATCCCTTAAGTTACTTCAGGGGTCTAACAAGGGACGAACTCAAGAGAGTGAAGTTCTCAGAAGGAGAACGAAGCCCTTCAACTATTAAACAACTCTACTGTACGAAAAGTACTCATCCCAAAATGGGGAAGTGGGATTGTTGTTGGCCTAACTTTTCACTGTAGCCAAGTGCAGTATTCACTACATGTGAAACAAGCGCTAACCACACGGTAAGTATTTATAGCTTGGCCCAACTCCACTTCTTCAAACTGTTTTATTGTTTTCCTCGTATTAATACCACATGGCATCAATTTGCACAGGGATGTTGGTTTATAGTTCTCCCTTGGTAGCTCTAGCGGTTAAATAGACAAAAATAGCCTAAGTGAGAGAACTGTGCTATTAGCTAATTTAGCAGCTCAAAATGTTTCAGAAGGGAGTTGTTAAAATAATATCGGTTTGAAGCAAGGAACTGTGTGCAAAGGAAAACTACCGTAGTTCTGCTAATAAAATTGATATCATCCTAGCTTTGGGATCCTTCGAGGACGTGGGAATCTAACAGCTTGATCGAAATTATCCAAATGGATTTGTGAGAGATTTTGGGAATCGCTTTGGTGACAGAGATTTAGATGAGTAAACATCTTGAGCCAAAGCAAATACTGTCTACTAGTGTCAACAAAGGATCAATGAATCGTGTGTGAGCTGTCAGCACAAAACGACCGGCTGATACCGTCATACTGACTAGAAGATCATTGGCATTAAATTAATGAGCAAATATCCCTCGCTTTTCAGAGAAGAATCTCTTGCAATCACAGAGATCAATGCTTATTGAAATTTCATGAGGGCAGATCCAGGCCTCGTCATATTTCACTATAATGACCTGGAGGAGAGAATGTGTATATACGCGAGTTGAGGGATAGTGAGGAAAGAGGAGACGGGGAAGCATGAGGTGAGTCCTCATTTCATTGAATGGGTAGTAGTTGGGTACATAATTGCCTATCGCACATACACTCACTCTACAATAGAGCCCATCCCACACAAAATCCAATAGATTCATTAGATTAATAGATTCAATAGACCTTACTCCTTTTTATTTAGGGTTGTTGATTTAACACATTCATTTAATCAATTAGGTATGAAAAATAATGCGAATAAAATGATTCAATGCATTTAACGCCCCCTATCTTTCATTCTGTTGATTGGTGACGAACATGAAAAACTGGAGAAAGCAGTTCGAATGGCCCTAAAACTCAAGATATCAGAGCAAAAATGCCCCTGTATGAGTTTTTTTCTTAACACCATATGATATAGTGAAGCAATATCACACAAGTGTTGATTTTATTCTGAATAGCACGTGTGCAAATGTGATATTGATTTTATACAACAGTTCAATGAATAAAAAGTTAATATTTTAGACGCAATCATTAAGTGTCATTCGCTCAGTTATGACATTTTTAATGCAAATATGACATTGTTTGACATAAACCAATACATCATAACCTGTCAGTGTCTTTGTCACGACAACTTGACATTACTAAGACAACACAACCTGTCATAAACATGACATAGCAGATTAATGATCAAACTAGCTTTATGGGTTAACATTACATTAAACTGTCAGGTGGTTGGTTTCGACATTGGCTGTCATGAAGCCATTATAACTTTTTAATGACAAATTCAATTAGTACTACTGTAGTTGAGCTCACGAAAAATATTCATGACACAGTTATAATGCCTCATGACAGCCAATGTCAAAGCCAACCACATGACAGTTTAAAGGGTTCGTTCCCCCAAAAATGAAAATTCTGTCAGTATTTACTCACCCTCATGTTGTTCCAACCCCGTAAGACCTTCGTTCATCTTCAGAACACAAATTAAGATATTTAAGATATTAAGATCGCTCCTGTATATTAGTCCGTAGGCTTCTTGAGGGAATGACTCTTGCTGGCATCTAAAAGTCATCAAAGACAGGGGCTCAATCTTAAGTTTATCAAACGACGAGAACACTTTTGTGCGCAAAAAACCAACAAAAATAACGACTTTATTTCAACTATTCGTTTATTTCTCCCTGTACGCGAGTCAGGTTACTAGTATAATAGCGTAAGCTTCTGTTATTGTACGTCACACGCATCACACACATGACCAGCCAATAGTGAGCCTACGTGTGACGTCCCTTTTCGCAATCACACTACGTTAACTGACTACAGGCCCATGGAGAAGGAAGTGAATAGTTGAAATAAAGTCGTTATTTTTCTTTGTTTTTGCGCACAAAAGTGTTCTCATCGTTTGATAAACTTAAGATTGAGCCACTGTAGTCACTTGGACTATTTTAACGATGTCTTTAATGACTTTTCGATGCCAGCAAGAGTCATTCCCTCAAGAAGCCTATGGACTAGTATACAGGAGCGATCTTAATATCTTAAATATCTTAATTTGTGTTCCGAAGATGAACGAAGGTCTTACGGGGTTGGAACAACATGAGGGTGAGTAAATACTGACAGAATTTTCAGAAATTTCAGAATTTTTAACCCTTTGTCATGACAAAGACGTCTCAAACAATGCCATATTTGCATTAAAAATGTCATTGTTGAGCGAAATTCACTTAATGACAGTTGTCATAAACCCTACTTCATATTCAATACATTATGTCATGTCATGGTTATGAAGGTGTCATGTCAGTCTTATGCACACCCCTTCGAATAAGTGTTACCATAACATTCCCAAGAATGGGACTAAACTAAACGAATAGAATCTACACCCAGCCGGTTCACTATGACGCTTTGGTCTTTCACTAAAACAATGCTCACCAAGAATCAAATCTACAAACAAAATCAAGCTCAAAAGTTATCAAATCATAGCAACACAAGCAGGTCTGACAGCAATATGACTGTATGGCTCGTCTTTAACTAAAACTCTCATCCTTTTCCCGCTATAGTACTGCAGTAATGAGCAAGGGAATGTCACCACTTCCCTCCCTCCTTCTTCCCAGAGGGTGCATGTACCCCCCCCTTCAGGTCCGAGCTCAAGGCAAGAGCCCTGGGGGATCAATACCCACGGCAGTGGAGCGCTCAATACCTCTGAATTATTGCTTCATCCCCCCCTCCCCATTATAGATGAGTTATTTTTTCCAAGCCACACCACTTTAAGATCAATAGAGAACAATCTTATTCTTGTCTCTATTTCTACCACACTATTTTCCTTCTAAAGTTGCATCTTTATGATAACAAAAACAACAGAAAGAGATGTAGAGGAACAGCAGCTGAAGTGCGCTTTCTTTACAGAACGAAGGAATGACTATATGTGTAGTATTTTAGAGTGGCTCGTCTCTCATTACTTTGAGAGATATGAAACCGTTCTGGTGTTTTTTTCTGCTTGGTGTGCTGACTAATAACGTATTTCCATTGTGCGTTCCACTTGTTTTCAGTAGGGCTGTGTTATATAATAAAGCCTCGAAACTCGTCCTTTGGGGTCTTGTTAGCAGTGTGTGTGTTGGTGTGTGTGATTCATCTACAGCACTGCTAGACTCAATCCGAGCCGCTGCCGAGATATCTGGCTGCAGTCCGATCTTGTGACCTGGAATTGTCTGAAATCTAATTGGAGGTGCTCGTCCCTACCGACAATAAAGCATTCAGTTGGCAGCAGTAGATCCCGCAGAATTTTTAACGTCACCAATTACTGCCCGTCTAGCCAGCAGAAAAACGCTTTGCCGTTAAAATGCAATATTTGGTTAAAATATGGACAACTCAGCCATTGGGTTAAATTTATAAATTGCTTTTTTTTTTATCCAAATATGGGTTGGTCCATATTTGACCCAAAATTGGGTTAAAACAACCCAGCATTTTTTTAGTGTATTGAGCCACAAATCTAACTTTCATCAAAATGTAACAAGTTTCTCCACTTCTGAAACGACATTTTGTTTTTCAATCTGATCAATTTCTGATTCGATTGATATTCTGTTTCATCATGGAAGTAAACTGGGTTGCGAATGCAGTTTATGACAACTTTGAAAGAAAGTATTGATAGGAAAGTAGTAAAGTAGTGATCTGGCATCACTGTTCGGAAATATCAATCTCAAAATTATGACACTGAAGAAAGTGAAACTGAAAAATGGCCTGTCTTTCTCAGATCTGGTTGTATGATTCCCGCCGGTGAATGTTACGGCAGTTCCATGGGCAGGATTTGTCCCTGTTGCTCCAACGGTTTATCGATTGGCACTTTGCACTTCCTCCTAACAAACACACACCGCTGACATTCAGTTTGAGAAGTGACACAGAACCTACACTGTCAATTATATGAGATGTATTAGTTTGTCCCCAGGGATGTGTATACGGTGTTCAATACAACTGAAACACCGGGATGAGAAAGAGAGAGAGACGGACAGAGAAATCCTGCTGGAGAAAAAAAAAACTAGCTTAAACCAGACTTAAGTGGTATGAGTGGCTGGTCACCAAGTTATTTTCACTGTTGAGGTCAGTCAGATATGCAGAAACAGTATAATTCTGGCCTACATATAACCTCACTCCCATCCGGGTCACGGCACCAATGTATCCCCCGTTTCTATTGTAAAAAAAATAAAATAAAAGTTGCTGCCTTAAATTTTTAAGTACAATCAACTTGGATGTTTGAGCCATTTCAACTTAACCAATAAAAAAAAATTCTCAAGTTATTTTTGATAAGTTAAAGCAATGTAAAAACATATGTTGTCATATCTTATTGAGACCAGGGGAGTGAGGTTTACTTGCACAGCTCTCACTAGCTGGCCTTCGTTACATACAAATACATATCAAATTTATTTAAAAGCTACAAGGGAATTTAGTCATCATAGCATTACAACACAAAATGATGTTAAATACAAAAAATGGGTATTCATTTGAGATTATTTAATGAGCATTTAACTTTTTAAGATACGCACTAATGATGGCAAAGGTTATCTAAATGTAAAAACATGGCAAATGAGCATAACACAATTAAATATCCAGTACAAAAATCTCTAAAACTGACCGATAACCAATACCGTAGTGATATATTGCAAATCCTGTGTCTGGAGTGATGGATTTAGAGCACCAGTTTACCATGGTGGGAGATAAACCATGAACCACCTTTACTGGTTTAAGCAGTTTTTTTGTAACTTAATTGTGTTACAAAAAAAATCAAATCTTGACATGTATTTCTCACATAAAACGCACATATTTTCTTGCGTCATTGTCTGCAGAACCTTACGTTCAACTTACGTTCTTGTTGTGGTTGACTGATTCAGCCACTTATGGATTCCGACTGCAGTTGTAGTTTCCAGGTAGCCATTGATTAATGCCCAGCCGGAGCCTGGCGGGAGGCGTCCGTGGCTTTGCCTGTATTGATTCAATTAGTTCTGAGTTCTTGCTAGCGTTCTATGCAAATAGCCTTTGCTAGCGGCCTCGGCTAACAGAGGCTGATTAGCATCGCCAGCTGTCTGTGCTGGGTACTTCTAATACCCATGCCAGCTGCCATCTTCATGTGCCAGTCGCTTATAGTTGGTGATGCCCCAAAAGGTGCCAACTTGAGTTCATTTTTAAGGTAACAGTTGCCGTAAGTTGAACGTTACCCGTTTGAAGATTGATGCTACAAGGCATGAATTTCACTTTCCTTCCATTTCCAAACAAATTCTGAATGTGTTTGAGAGAAATTACTCATATACGCGGTGGGTGAAATAAATAAAATAATACATTAGCCATCTGTGTCTCCCTTTGAATGTCACTGGTTTACACCTACAACTCTTTAACCATGTCTATCGTGGCACTTAACTTCTGTGGACGCACATTTCCCTCTCTCTCTCTCGCTGGAACGAGTCCGTCGCCCTCTCGAAAGATCCATCTGTGCACCAGATCAGCTATTTTTCTCTTTTAATTCGCCTTTGATTTAGAATCACTTTCAAGTGTGTCCTCTTGTTTGTGTGGGTGTGTGTGATGATTTAACACCAGCGAGGACGTACAAACAAAAATCAACTGAATAAAATGAGCATGAAATTAACCAGCGAGCTGACCTTTGACCTCATGGAAGTAGGCATTGATCGGGTTAGAGTATGAGGCAAGACCGAAGCACAATTGCTTGTCTCATGAACACTGTAGAAGGAACAGTGTTCAATTTGTTAACGAAAAATATTCGTCATCAACTTTTTTTCCCAGACTAAAACAAGACGAACAAGACACCAAGATCATTAAGCGATAACTGTGACTGTATTAACATATAGAATACTAGAATGTTGTTAAAAAATAAAAACATTACCAAAAACTATTTTGTTAAAAAATAATAATATTCTTCTGTACAAACCTCTAATTCCAAGCTTTCATGATTGCGGTTGCCAGATGTCACAAGCTTAAATCCCCCCAATCAGAGCTTTCCTTTTAAAAGGATACAGTTTCTGCTCAGTGTTTTACTTAATCTTTGCAATCTGGCAATCATGCGCACACATTCTCTCTCTACACGTAAACAATGACAAACAAGTAAGCTGGAGTTTAACAATCCCCATTTGAGATATTCTGTTTAAACGAATGTGTCTGTGTTCCTTCATGAGCCACTGTGACTAAATCTGTGATCAAACCTTCTCAGTGATGAAATGTAATAAATCCAAACATTGATGTGGTTGCTGAATAAACGCATTTACGTAACCTCTTAGTGTTTTATGCTGTTGTTTTAACAGAAAAACATCAATTTAATTTAAAATTATTGCAATTACTATTACGAATTTCACTGGTCAGTGAAAAAATGCCATTGTTGACTAAAAAACAAAACAACTAAATTAAAAGACTACATAAAAATTAGCCAAAAAGTGACAAAAGGTCATCTTTTTATATGAATGTGTGGGTGTTTTTATGTACATATTTGGCCCCTGTGTACTTTGTAAAATACACTCTTAAAATATTTAATTTGTCTAATAGTTGTATACAGTGTATAAACATACAGTACATGTCCAACAGTGTACACATTATATGAGAAATCAGTCATTTGTGTCATGTAGATTTACAATGCCAAACTTAACTGAGGCAGTTTTGTGTTTGTTTGTGTATTTACGCATTAATAGTTTCACGTAAACTGCACGGTTCCTCGGTTTGTTTCACTGTTTAAATAGTTTCAATATGGAGGCCAATAAAGTGCAGCTTGTTCACTTCCTTGATTGTAACAGGTTTTATGAGCATTAGCTGTTATATTTTCTCCATCAACAGTAATTAAGCTAACAAAGCCGTACTTCTTAATGGAGCGTGGTTATGTGTGTGTGTGTTAGTGAGAACAATCCCTTCCTTATAGCAAATACTCCATATGTATATCAAATAATCAAACAAAAAATCATGTATACACATATAAACATGAAAACATGCTGAAATTTGATGTATATATATATATATATATATATATATGAAGACTTCAGATGCAAAAGCCTCTAAGTGCGATTTGAAATTTTCTTCTAAAATGATCATTTTTTATCAAGCTTGTATATTTAAGTTCAGTAATTACACTTAAATGGCAATGAAGATTACCTATTAATTGCCATTTAAGTGAAATTACTGAACTTAAACATACAAGCTTGATAAAAATGACCATTCTAGAAGAAAATTTCAAATGGCATTTAGAGGCTTTTGCATTTGAACTCTTCATATATATATATATATATACACACACCAGATTTACCAGATTCATAAGAACCAGATTACCAGATTCTTAAGAAAATTCAATGGTTATTGTGGGTAATTTTCCATGCAATGCAATGCAGTTGCTTAAGTGTTGATTTGCGTGTTTGAGGCCATTGTTTTAAACCATGAATAAAGTCAAATCACACCTCTCCTGTGACCAACCTGTTTTTAGAGACTTGAAACAAGCCAAAAAGTTTCATATTTCTTGATTTGAGATGAAACAGCTTACCTGTGTAGATGAATCTTCCTGGTGTGCCTTTGCAAAACTGTTTGGACTTGTAGGACAGCGTGACCTCTACCACCCCGGGGATGTGACGAGGAGGGGTCTGAACTCTGATGGCATGAGGTGTGATGAGCTGTGAGGAGAAAATCAAAAAGAGGATGTTAGAACCAAGGAGGTCTATGATATCTCGAGAGAAAGCTATCCATTAGCATTGCCGTTCCCCTCAATGGAAGTTGCTCGGCTGCCGCAGGAAGTGTGAGAATTGAAGTCGGCCATCTTTGCTCATGGGCACTCAGTTATGCAGCCAGGTTGTTTGTTGGAGCTCTAAATGCCATGTGACTAGACTTATGGCTTTGAACAAACAAACAAACAGTCCCAAATCCGTCATTAGTGACTATCTTGACATGTGAGGAACCGACTTCATGGATCCACTAAAAGCTGATGACGAAAAGAAACTGAAGAGTTTCAAGTTTGTTGTGAGAAAAACTCTGGCAGCATTTGTTTGCAGATGCTAGTTGTGTTTGGTGTGTTCATTTGCCCTGGCTGATTATGTTCTTTGATCCAGTTCTGATCAGCAAACAATCTGACTGCGTGTGTGCCATGTGTGTGTTTGTATGTGTGTCTAATCAGTATCAGGCTGTTTATGGTGGGTGGTGAAGGGATGGCGTAGATGAAGACAGGTGGAGCTCCTCAGAGACGTAATTAACAGCACACTGTCCTTCAGCATCTCAGTCCATATGCATGTGCTTCATTTGAGCTGTTGTCTAAAGCATCTTCCGCTTTGAAAACGTGTCTCTCACAGTCATGAACAGTTTCGAACCAGTAAACAAGGGAACTTCCGAGCCTGACAGCATTGATGGCATTAGACGCATTCTGGATGCAAAGGCCTTCCAAGATGATGCTGACTTCTAAGATACCTAACACTGGATAGTTTTCATTGTAAACAAATTAAATACAGATTAAATGCTTACAATTAAAGTTACGGAAGTTATTCAATCAAGAGCAGCGGGTGTTTTTCTCCTTGTCTTTTGTTCATTGATTAACATGACAGGCAGCAGCAGGTTTATTAGGCTGCTGTCACTTTAAGAGTAGATGCGCGGATACAATATACCGTCACACTCCATACATTTTCTCTCCAAAATTGAATATTTTCACCTGAATAATCAGCAAGATGGGCATTTTGACATCATTTTGCATGTTTTTGAATGTTTAAAGCTGCACTATGTGATTTTTACCCCCATCTAGGGGTGAAAAGGTATATGAGCATCCAGTGAATATTAGTTTCTATTCCTCTCAATTACGATTTCGTTTTAACTCCTACGGTGGCCAATGTAGATTAACATGGCTTTTAGTTCGACCTCGTCCATGAGTGTTAACTCAAATGTAAACGCGAAAGGCGAAGCTTGAATTAACGGGTATGTCCCTCTTTGGCTAATGTACTTTCAAGATGGAGGGGCAACATGGCGAACCCCTTCCCGTATGCATTTTCAATGGCATATTATACACTCACGAGAATACTTTATTACTTGAACGAAGTAAATATACATTAACGAGCACATATATTTTTGAAAAGTGTTTTTAGCTAAGAATGAACTAAAACAGTTACACAGTGTAACTTTACGCGTAATAAGCCAAAAAAGAAGTACAATTTTCACTCTCGAGGCAGCTTTATGAGAGCGGCAATTGTAACACTAGAAAATTGTAGTTTTCTTATGTCTCATTTGGACTACAGAAATGCGACCTGATCTGGAAATCTCACATAGCGTGGATATATTAGAAAAAGGACCGCAAAGCGGTGTCATAAGTGTATTTCACAATGTCACGACTTGAAACGATTTTGAAAACATTATTTTGAGGTAAAAAACTTACTTAGTGTTGCTTTTAGGGTTTAGGCTATGACAGAAATAGTAAGAGTAAGAGTCGTGTGCTATTCCGAAATCAACTATTGACTACAAGTGTAATCCATTCATTACTGACTATCGTTAAAAGTATCACTAAAAATAGATCAAACTAATTAAAAAATATACTAGTTTACACAGTATTTGTGTGTTCTATGCCTATTGGAGTATCATGTTAGCTTAGCGACATGCTAATGTCAAACTGTGAGTAAATTGCCCCTGGGTTGCTGCCTATGTAGAGTCGAAAAGAATGAAAGAAAAAGATCTTCCTCGGACCCTCCCCTGCTCTTATTCTCTTCCTCCCTCGTTAGATGCTATCTGTGGTAATCAGATCCCCACTGGCACTGCAGCTGAAGGGAACTACGTGGCTCTTGATGGGCCCCCCGTGTATGGGGGTCATGGGGTCAGGAGGTAAAGGTCACAAGGTTACAAGGTCCACAGGAACCGCTATGGGGAGATTTCAGCACAGTGTATTTAATCGTTACCAGATGTAGATCATCATAACCACACACACACACACACTCATTAGCTTGTTTCTCTGAAAGCTAATAGCACTTAGCATCAACAGATCAAAGAGCTTGTTGAGTATGCAGTGGGAAAATTGTATCAGGGTTGGTGCTGTGATGAACACTCAGTAGTGCTCATGAAGAGTGTCTGTCTGAAGAGAGCATTACTCTAAAACACTCTGGATCAATGTGTTTGTGTATGTGATTCACCACCACTGATTTGGACATCTTTAAACCCGTTGTTTATTGAGCAGTTAGCCAGTGTTCCACAAGCTGCTCAATTTCTTGTACAAAGATATGTCAAAACAATCGAGAAGCTATTAAAAGTATTACATTTCTTAATCACTTAAGCCCAGTAACTTAATCACCTGCATGATGGCGGCCTAACACAACGCTAAGACGTCCAATGAATTTAAGGTCTGGACTAAAAGGTGCCGATTCATGTGTGAAAAAAATCCATCAAAATGAACGAATCTTTCAAAATGAACGAGTCATTTGGTTCATTCAACGAACGAAACGAACAAATTGACTCGGAAAAGATTCGTTCATTTTGATGAACGAGTTTGAACAGGAGAGTCACGGATGCATCGCAGAACAGAGCAAGGCGAGCATTTGAGCTTATAAAACTTAAACTTTGTTATTTATTTTTTAAACGAGCGATCGTTTCACTAGATAAGACCCTTATTCATCGTCTGGAATCGTTTAAAGCCCTTTGAACAGTTTGAAGTTTGCACTGAAAGTGTCTTTTGGACCTTGAACCGTTTGGTTCCCATTGAAGTCCATTATATGGAGAAAATCCTGGAATGTTTTCATCAAAAACCTTAATTTCTTTTCGACTGAAGAAAGAATGACATGGACATCTTGGATGACATGGGGGTGAGTAAATTATCAGCAAAAGTTTTTTCAAAAGTGAGCAACTCCTTTGAGTTCTAATATAGTATATTAATCAATGCCATTTATATAAAAAAAAAAAATCAACATAGTAATTTCATTCAATGTAAGCCGTTTCACTTGGAACACAAAAAGAAGAAAAAGACACTCAATTTCTGTTTCATGTCAACTTTAAGTATACAGATGCTGTCAATATGTCACTGTATATGTCAAAAAGTATGTTTGCACACATGCAATAAATGACTATATGCTTATAATTAAAACCCAAAGTTCCCAAAGACTTGTACGCTTACCTCACTCCAGACCAACATGGTGCCGAAGATGACCTGCAGTCCATCAAAGAAGTTGTCTCCAATGATGATGACAGTAGCACCTCCTGTTGTCCAGCCTTCACTGGGACTGATGGCTTTGATACAAGGTGCAGCTGCGTCCAGAAACACCACAGGACCAATTTGGAGGAAGGAGAAAAAAAAACTTTGTGCTTAGTAATGTGACCCAGCAGCACTAGCATTACTTGTTCATGATTAGAAGTTTTATTGAGAACTTTTTCACATTCAGTATCAACATTAGTGCGGCGGTTGCAGATTTCGGGGTTGATGGTGTCGTTTGAATGTAGTTTATTTCCTGGGCTCTGAGGGAAGTCTCAACACCTCTCAGTCTCTTATTTCAAGGCCAGTGCAGGAAACCAAAAACACACAAATGTCACAGAGAAAACTCACACAGCTGGATCCAACTAAGAGTCCCATACCACACGCTCTGGAAAAGTGTCGGTGGTTTTCACAGCTCTCATAGCACACATTAGGCATAAAAACAAAGGATCACTTACATGGGATTTCCATCCAACACTACGCCTGAGCTTTGAGGGCATAGCAAGGAAATGCTTCAGTTGTAGCAGAACAGTGAGACAATGCCTCAAATTATGGGCCAGACTGCCAAAAGATTTACTCTTTTAGCTAGAAGGACGCAGTGTCCAACATGTACTACAATTCATTTGTCTCTATGCCATATTTCATGGTTGACGATAGAGTGATGTGAGATATTTATGCAGTGAGAATGGTTTTTGGGTTTCTTAAACTATTTATGTTGCACTTTCTATATCCCAGGGGTTGAAAAGTAAAACAGAATTCAACTTTTTATCATGCCTTTATGTTTTTTTGCTGCTGCTTTTGTAGTTGTTACTGTATATTGGCTACTTAAGGCCTTTTTATGTACAATATTTTATTGTTTTACTCTTGTCCCAGATCCAGACTTTATTAATCTATATCTTTAAATATACAATTCAGTCAAAAACATTTGATATATTATGATATTAGCATTAGCATGTATCATTTTGATCAATTGTCCTATAGCTCAAGGTAAATTTCACTCACGAGTAGAACATTTTCACTGTGCGTCATTTCCAATCAATCACATCCAATCATTTTTTTGTTATGCTGGTTGAAAGTCTCTGCACTTCCTGATAGCAATCACTAAGTTAAGTGGTCCAAATGTATTTACAGGTACTAGTGCTGTCAAACGATTAAAATATTTATTCACGATTAATGCCATAGTTAACTCGCGATTAATCACACTTTTTTTCTATTCTAAATGTCTCTTGACTTATTTTTTCCTCATTTTAATGCTCTTATCAACATGGAAAAGTGGATCGGCTTGCTTTGTGCAAATGTTTTTTATTGAAAACAACATCGGCATACACAAGTGTTCAATTTCATACTAACTCACTTGCCGCGAATAATCTCGCACACAATGTAACTCTGTCCATCAATAAAAGGGTGAAAGAAATACTGACGAGGTCCTGATGTTAATGAGGGGTGGAATTCGCATCAGCTGTGTGTGTGTGTGTGTCCTTAGCCATCATCAAGTGGTATTTCGGACTGGACGTGCTGTAAACACACAGATCACTTTGGTCTCGTCAATGGAACCATTTGGCAACTTTATAAAAGTAAACTTTACATTCAGAATCTTATTGGCGGCCATTTTCGCTCGTCATCCACTCAAAACGTAACTTTAACCTACTATTTGGCCGGCTCGCACACCTAAACAAATGTGTGCGGCGACGTGCCTGTTGTTTTGTTTCCAGTCTAGCTAGATCCACTTGCGCTTTGGTCGACGTAGCAACAAAACGTCCTCGCGCGGCGCAAGCCATTGAAATTAATGTGTTTCGTAGCGAAGCATCACACATGCCGTATCCTGTTGCAAAACCTAGGCCAAAAAGACTGTTAATCACGCGATAAAAAAATGTACGCCGTTATAATGGGTTTGCGTTAACGTTGTTAATAACACGTTTAACTAGTATTTACATGTATATATATCGTCTGTGGAAGGCGTAGGACCATAAAATGTCCTACCTGCCTGTCAATGTATGTATTTCCATACCATCGCGCACCTGCGCAAACATCACGTCATTTGTGCGTTTCATGCTATGCAAAGTTAGATAAACGTCCGTCAGCGAGTGCCGAAACAGCAGCCACCTTCCACAGTTCCTCCTGAACCAAAACAACAAGCTTATGCTGTGTTCCTTATGATGGAAACTCGGAGCGTTTCGTGACAAATCATGTGAGTTGTCTATTTTAACGTTTTTTTTTTTTACTTAAATGTTATGCTATTCGTATGTGCAGCTGTACTTTGAATTGTGAAGCACTTTGGTCAACATTCGTGTTGTTTTAAGGTGCTATAGAAATAAACTTGACCTTGACTTGAATTTTTGCATTTCAACGACAACACTATCAACGCCGAAATCAATATGCAGCAGTCAGGTGGTACAGTTCAGTGCTCTTTAAGTTGTTTATGATGATTATTTTTGTAACGTTATGTCCATTGAGTCTCGTAATGCTTTGCGAACTCTTAATATGCTCTGCTCATCATGTGTTTTGAAGGAGGCGTGGCTTTGGAGACGCTCTGAAGGAAGGATGGGATCTCCTGCTTTAAAAGCTAACTTGCTAATGCTAGCCACTCTGAAAATTGCCTACCCTACCTTTAATGACATTTCACAAAAAAAACGACAAAAACAATAATTCTCCCGTGTTACAATGTTAGAGAATAAATTAAATAAGAAAAATGAGTTTTAAGAAACTTCCAAGTGCCCACAGCAACGATTTTTCGTAAAATCGAACAATAGCGAAACAAGTGAGAATGTCAGATTATCTTGAAAAAGATTATTAACTGATATTTGGTTAAAAAGACGACTTAACAAAACGACCAAATTGTGTGTGTTCTAGGACTAGAATTGAACATTAATGTGTGTTTGTACGTTCTTGGTTTAGATAAGGTGACCTTAGGCCTCCTGCAGCGGGAGACACGTGTTTTTGTCACCGGGCGTCGAGGTACGGCAGCTCGTTTAGCGTGTTCTGTTTGTTGCTCTCCGCGGCGGCCGTGGATCAGGGGCTGAGTGAGAAAGGGACCACCACGGAGAAAGGTCAGTTTGCTTATTAGAGCTGTCTGCTCCCCTCCGAGACGCGGAGCCTCGTGCTAGCAGGGGGCAAAGAAAGCAATTTAGCCAGCCGGCGTTTACCTGCATTTAGCTCCCAAATGCCAAAGCGTCACTCACAGTAATGAGATATAAAGAGAGGACGAGTTGTGATGGGCCAGCACGACTGTTAGATCCACACGCTGTGAGATGCAAGTGGGGTAAGATGTATTGTATCCTTGCTAGGCTAAGCTGAGCTGTCTCGCTAAGGGTTGCTGATGACGCATGGGAATCATTAAAACACTGAAGTTACAGTGAATGTAAACAGTGGCGTGAGAAACATGTCAAACATGTTGCGCAATGATAGTATTTATGAGGTCCAACAAAACAAGCACAAACTTCATCATGGCTACCTTAAAAACGATAAAAACACTCATTTATTTGATGGTCCCCCAACAGACAATCTAATGACTACAAGTAAATGTAATGAATTATTATTATTATAAGTAACTTTGCAACTACGTCAACTTATTCTACTCTCCAAACCATGATTTAACAGTCTACTAATACTCTAATGACTGGTAGTTGACATGTAGTTGCAAAGTTACATAGACTGTCTAAAGTTAAACATCGAAATAAAGTGAAAATAAATGTCATTAATCAGTTACTTTTTCTGGAGTACTTAAAAACATTTTTATGATTTGTAATCACAACATTTTTTCTTTTGTCAAATCAACTTAAATTATTCATGTGGTTCAGATAACATAATATTTGATTAAATCAATCTGCTTCATTGTATTAACTCAATTTTTCCATTTCAATGAACTTAAAATCTTCATTTTTCAAGTTAAACCAACAAATTTTTTTACAGTGAGGTAAATCTGTAGAATTTCTGAAATTATTACTCTGATTAGCCTAAATATTAATACATGATGTGTGGACCTTTTAAGGGTGTTGTATATTCCATACATTTCCATTTATTTTGCCGTTTCCATGATATTTTATGGATATGATCATCATTACTATAATTAACTATAATAATATCAATAGTGTTTTTAAAATGAGCTCTTATTAGTACCGTGTAAATATCTGTTCAAGTAATAAACATCAGTGATTTTGAAAATATTTTATTGATTAAAGTTCTTTTGAATCTTTAAAAACATCTGGACTCTTTTAATCATTTGTTTATTAAATTCCAAAAAGCTATCATATTTAAAAGCTCAAAGGCCAAAAGCTTAATCTGTGGCCAATATTGATATTTTTTCCCTTTTGTAATTTGAAAAACATCCCTAAATCCAAATCACACGCAGCTTTAGATTACTGAAAAGAACAACTTCTCGTGTTCTGTAAACACATGTTAATCTTCTCTTTTTACATGTCATGATTATGTCAGATGCTGAAAAGGAAAAAAAAATCCAGACCTGGAGGGTGAATTGAGACACATGCGCACACACTTTGGCGTTTGGTGGGGTGGTAAAGTAGGGAAGATGAGGTGCAATCTGTGGCGGTAATCTTGGCGCGAGTGGAGGTTTTTGGCGGAGGCTGAAATGGTAGCTGGATTAAGCAGATGGAGACGCATGAATCCATCTGATAGGATTAAACTTTCTGTGGCTTTCTCTAAGCCATCTGCTCACCATGCTGCTCCGACACACACACACACACACTCATTTAATTTGCAATGTAAAAAGTCTCGCACACAAAATACGAAAGCAAAACACGGGGCGTCACACATTTGAGTAATTACACTTTGATAGACACAATACAGCACCAAAACACACAAAAAAGTTACAAATAAGCAGATAAATATTGGGCCATTTATGCAGTACATGTCCTTTCGTCTTAATATGTTCACTCTCAGAAAAAAAGGTACAAAAGCTGTCACTTGGGCTGTACCTTTTCAAAAAGGTACACTTTTGTACTTAAAGGCTGCATATTGGTACCTTTGTACACTTGTTTATAACTTGTAGTTGTAAAATGTACACATTAGCACCTAAAAATGTACATATTAGCACCTAAAATAAGCAACTAAATGTACATATTAGCTATATGCATCTAAAATGTACATATTAGAACCTAAATGTACATATTAGCACCTAAAATGTACATATTAGCACCTAAAATGTTCATATTAGCTATATTAGCAGCTAAATGTACATATTAGCACCTAAAAATGTACATATTAGCACCTAAAATAAGCACCTAAATGTACATATTAGCTATATTACCATCTAAAATGTACATATTAGAACCTAAATGTACATATCAGCACCTGAATGTACAAATTAACACCTAAAATGTAAATATTAGCACCTAAAATGTACTTATTAACACCTAAAATGGACAAAAGTTTACCTTTTGAAAAGGTACAGCCCCAGTGACAGCTTTTGTATCTTTTTCTGAGAGTGTATGGATGTAATGCTCAACTCACAATTTTACAATTACAAAAAAAACAACAAAAAACAAAACATTTAAGAGAATTAGGGGGGATCATTTCAAGAAAGTGTTTGTTGTCATAATTGTTAATCAGTATAAGAGTTTGTCCTGTTGTCAAATTCACTTTCAATCCTGTTAGTCTTGATTAAGCAAAATCCCTTTAAATAACAAAAATTGGTTCCTTAAGACGTCATCCTCCAGGAAGTGACTTTTTGGAGGGGGTTAAATCACACAAATATCACTATAAGAAATCTGGGCTGGTATGTATGTAAAACATCCCATGCTGTTTGATAAAACTACAAAAAAATAAGTACTAATAATTAATAAAAATGCCAAATAAGGTGACTACGTCATGTGACGATATTTATTTCACAGGCACTGCATACCAGGAATGATCTTATTAACAATCTGAATGATTAATATTAAAAATATTATTAATATTCATTACAACAATAGCTCCTGTATCTCAACTGGAGGAGCTTGGCTATAGAAAGGTGTGTTTGATTTGTTCATCAAGTCAATACATTTAAGCAAAATTTGATTAAAAACTAAAATCTGAATGGACAAACAGGAATGTAAAATCACTGCCCACATAAGGTGTGTAGCACACACACATTAGTGCAGACCATGGACAGATTGCATCCCCTTTCCGTGTCCCTAGGGTTTGTGTTTGGTGCTTTGGGACAGAGAGACTGTCTTCCGCTGGGATGCATTCAGCTGAGCCATTTCTCCTGCTTTCCCTTTCTTATAAACTCATTTAATGCAGTAGGCTGGAGTATTTGAGGTCACAGCTCCAGGAGATAAATACATCCAGCCAGTTGTTATCGAAGTCGCCCCCATTGAGTTCATTCTCACTGCTGTTGTCTTCATGAAACATTCCAGGAGGGCTCATTATCATCTCAACCATGATGACCACAATTAATATCATCCCTTCTCTCGTAATGCAATCTGCACCTTTATAAACCATATACCGAAGCTACACGCAGTAGAGAAAAATTGCAGCCACAATTGACCCTTCGCAGGGAGCTTGATTGACAGGTGATCTGACCAATCATACTTCGCCATCCGCCATTTTGTCCGACAAAGCAGTCAGGAGAGTTAGTAGATTCACATGGGAGGATTTGAACTTGAAAAACGGAGTGTACTGACGCCTTTCTGCGGTTAAAACAACATTCATTCTTATGCTCATTCATGTTTATTAGATGCTATAAATGAAGAGATGATCGGATCGCGAGCAGCTTTAAAGGAGTAGTTCACTTTTTAAAAAAACTTTTGCTGATAATTTACTCATCCCATGTCATCCAAGATGTCCATGTCCTTTCTTTCTTGAGTCCAAAAGAAATGAAGGTTTTTGATGAAAACATTCCAGGATTTTCTCCATATAATGGACTTCAATGGGAACCAAACGGTTCAAGGTCCAAATGAAAGTTTGCCCTCGCGCGTTCGGGACTCTCCTGTTCGAACTCGTTCATCAAAATGAACAAATCTTTTCCAGAGTCAACTCGTTCATTTTGTCTATTGAATGAACCAAATGACACGAAAAAAATATTCGTTCATTTTGATAGACGAGTTCGAACAGGAGAGTCACGAACGCGCATCACAGAACAGAGCAAGGCGACCATTTGTGCTTATAAAACTTAAACTTTGTTTGTTTGTTTTTTTAATTACGCTCGTTTCGCTTGATAAGACCCTTATTCATCATCTGAAATCGTTTAAAGCCCTTTGAACAGTTTGCAGTTTGCACTGAAAGTGTCTTTTGGACCTTGAACCGTTTGGACCCCATTGAAGTCCATTATATGGAGAAAAATCCTGGAATGTTTTCATCAAAAACCTTAATTTCTTTTCGACTGAAGAAAGAAAGACATGGACATCTTGGATGACATGCTCGACAGCGATCTGTCACGACACATTAAAGAGTCTCAAAATGGTATTTAATTTATCAATTTCTTTTTAAAAAATGACCAAATTTGAAAAGTGAGACTTTGTTTAATATGTTTAATATCAAAAGTAACCGAAAAGTAACCTGGTCTGTCAGCGTGTTGTCAATCTTGATGTATTTTTCTCTGCGTGAGAACCTGGTGTGTGTGTATGTGTGTGAGAGCAGCGTAGCTTGTCAGACATAGCGACAGTAACTAATGGGGGCGGGTCTTTGTGAACGGTCAATTGGCTATGACCCGTCAAACAGACAAAAAAAAACTTAACAAGCACCACTAATTAAAGTTGCAAATTAAACTGATATCCTGAGCATGTCCATCTGAAAAGCAATAAACTGAAACCCTAACCAAAATAATAATAATAATAATGATAAAAACAGAGGCTTACTGTCAGTACAATCTGTAAATCTGTACTTTCTGTCTTTCATCCAAATGCAAACAGACCTCCCGATAGCGCTTGATGCCGCCAGCACGCGGCCACAGACCCCAAGAGACCATCACAGCTTATCACACCATATTCATCCACGACCGTAAATCACCACATCATATGTTCTGTTCTTCCATCCAGATCCAACAAATTTCCCTGGACATCTAAATCCTTGACAGGCTAAATGGGACACTGATTGGATTGGTCGGGCGTCTAGATAAATACTTCAGGCATCTTTGTAAAGCACGTCAACGTGGGCTCGGACTTGCACAGATGGGCTCTGGGAGACGCTAATGCTAAAGCTAAACTCCAACAACAGCCATGTGATAAAACAAACAGATAATCCGAGAAAAAGAGCCCTTCGAGGGAAAGACTTGCTTCCTGCTTTTTAAGAGCCATGAAAGGGCTTTTTATTTTCAAGAGAATGAGAAATTACATTTCTGAGACCATTTTCAACATACTGTACATTGTCAAATGCGGGATTACGTCAGCAGGATATCAATGAATATGCAGTGTGCCTTAAAAGCATACGTTTTTCAATAACAGAATCTGCCAACAGGAAGTAGCCAAGGACAAAATAAACATCTGAGTGAGGAACCAACCAACGATCATCAGAAATGTATTTGTATTGCTATCCGAAAACCATTTCGAGAGCACTTATTCTGTAACACAACAATGAGTGTACCGCTGATAAACACTCAACTGCGGTGTCCAAATTCTCTCACTCGTTTTCATTCACTCATTCAGTGGACTATATTAGTGGAGTCATGTAGGGAACAGTGAATGAGAAGGCCATTTCAGATGCAAACAATGTAATGTGTGCTAAAGCTAAACTTTTGTAGTCTCTTAGCTTAAAGCAGTTTCCAAGATGGCGAAAAGATGAAGAAATGCTGATTATAAATGAATAAATATTCATGTTTGTACTTTTTATACTTACAGGGAATGATGCTGTTAGCTTAGCAACAAACAATATCGGAATCAAGTCAATTGGAGTCAATCTATGCACATAACAAACGGTTAACGTTTGTTCATATGTACTAATCGTAATTTTAACGGTAAAAGACCGTAAAAGGTGCAAAACTGTTAATTGGTTAACAGAAAGTTTCCGTACTATATACATTAAATAACTGATATGATTTTACTGTAAAATTCCCAGTGTGACACTTCACATTTTATGTATTTTTGTTAACTATGGTTCCTCATAGTTTCCTTGTTTTTTTCCTGGTTTTATGTTACATTTAATGTTGTTAAATTAATGTTTATTGCATTTTTTTTACTTTATTTGCGTTACCATGATGGTGTTTAATGTTTGTGTGAATGACACTGTGCAGCTTCTTTATATAAGTATCAACCTAAGGTTGCTAAATCAACAGATTTCATAACATGAAACACGGTTTATTACTGTAAATTTTAAGTTAAGTCTGTAAAACCATTTTCGTTCCTACTGTATTTTTAACGGTAAAGTTCTGGCAACCACAGCTGCCGTTTTTTTTACCGTAAAAATTACGGTTTTGTAATTTAGAAGTGCATTGGAGTACCATAAAATATGCTAATCATTTAGTACCATGGTTCTGCCCCATACTTAAAAATCTGTGCTTTTGGATTGAATGTATCTGGCTTTATGCATAAATCTTATCCTCTGTATTCAATTAAACACCACCATAGTCATTTCTGCAGACGGAGGGATGGGTTAAAGGAATGAAGGAGGGCACAGGTTAGTGCTTTAATTAATCTCTGCTTCATCTTTTACTCTCTCCGCACCACTGGAGAAGTGACTTAAAAGGCCAAAGCTCACAGACGACTCCGACAGCGAAGCGTTATCTCTCACCAACTCATTCACACACACTGGATGGAGTTTTGTATCAACACTCTATTAATAAAATGTAGTGTGTGTGTGGCTTGCAGAGACTTTCTGCATATTTCAACACAGTCTAAACGTACATGATCAGTCAGGGTCCCTGTTCACACACAAGCCAACCTCATCTTACTCTCTTTGACACTTATTTCTTCATTTTTTTCATGTAACAAACCAATCGGGATGGAAAGAAGAGGCAGAAAGGACTCGGAATTCATCAAAATTACCTTTCCGAATGAACTGATTCATTTAAATAAATACGAATATACGGTTACACTTTATTTGAAGGTGTTACAGTGTAATTGTTCATTTAGTATAATTAAAGGGATACTCCACTTTTTTTGGAAATAGGCTCATTTTACAACTCCCCCAGGGTTAAACGGTCCAGTTTTACCGTTTTCGAATCAATTCAGACGATTTTCTGATATTTAGAAGAATATATGTAACCAGACAGTTTCTGGTCTCATTGACTTCCATAGTATATTTTTTTCCTACTATGGAAGTCAATGAGACCAGAAACTGTCTGGTTACAGATATTCTTCTAAATATCAGAAAATCATCTGAATTGATTCGAAAACGGTAAAACTCGACCGTTTAACTCTGGGGGAGTTGTAAAATGAGCCTATTTCCAAAAAGAGTGGAGTATCCCTTTAACTTACTACGTGTACTTACTATAGGGTTAGTATTGGGGTTTGGTTTGCACGAAATTATGCATTATTCATAGTTATTACTGCAGTGACTAATGTAATGTAACAGGAACTCTGTAAAATAAAGTGTTTCCGAGTATACAATCACAATTATCAGCTGAACTGTCGATGTTAAACCGCAATAACTCACCGTGCTCTAGATACGATTGCGTTCCCTCTGACGGGTCCAGTCGCCGAGCTCTTCTGCCATGTTTGGAGTTGTTGTGCACAAACATGTTGTCTGAAACAGCCAGAACGTGTCCTTCTACGCTCACTGTTGTTGACACAACCACCTGCAAAGGAAGGGCATAAGGCTTAAATACACACACACACACACACAAAAAAAGAGTATGTTTAACATGAAAATACGGTAATACTTTACTTGTAGGGGCAATAGAAAATACTATTTCAGTCGTTCATTTCACATTTAATTCAATTTGTAACTTGCTGTTTGTTTGTAATTAGTGGTGCTCGCCTATTGTTATTCTTCATACTTATTCAACTTCTAGACGAAACTTTGGCGCGCAACTCATCAACCCATGTGTGAGGTGTCAAATAAACCAGCTCATTGAGTGGAGGTTTGCTGTATCTTTTCTAAGCGATCTGACTAATGATGTTCACACGGCGGACAAAAAAGTGGGAAAAAAAATCCCACAAACTTACATTGACGTAATGTTAAATTTGAATCTCAGATGCCACTTTCACACACAAACGCAGGGAATGAAGCCCGTTCACAGCAAGAACGACAACTATAAAGAAAACGATATTAGCATCCACACCAGCGGACGATATCGCTCTGTTTATTCTAAGCGCGTGCTTGTTTGCCACTTTAAATGCTTGAGCTTGTTACGGCAGGATGGATTCTGATTGGCTGTCAATGTTTGTTTATCAGCTGGATAAAATCGTTCTGAAGCATATTGTTTCTCTGTGCCGTTTTTTTAATGATTTTTGTCATCGTCCTTGGTGTGAACGGGCCTAAACGAACCCATTCTCTCTCACTCATTTGACTTATCAAGCAGCCAATAGATGAGTGTCGAAGTTATGATGTCACTTTGTAGGCCAAACGCGGAAGTGAGTTAGCATTTTAGCACTTCCGGTTCCCTCGCCCTAAAGTCTATGGGATTTTTGAATGGGTTTTTGCTAAATCGCCTGAAATAAGGTCTGTGGTGAACAAAGCCTCTAAATATTTTCACGTTTTGATCTATGACATAAAACACACCAGTTATAACCTGTTTGTGTTTTTTTTTTTACTTTATATAGGCTTCAAAATGTATACATTTTGGATTAACTTGTAAAGATTATCTTGATAGACATTTCATAGCGATTTTCCAAAAGTCTATGGGGAAAACGCATAGCTTTTCGACCGAGGGAACCCATGCGCCGCTAGCTTCCGAATTGTCCTACAAAGTGACGTCATAACTTCGGCACTCTATAAGTAATGACCTATAAAATTTTTAGCCACACCGTAGCAACCAGTTACAGCCCCCTAGCAACCATCCCCCGTAGACGTCCATTGAAAAATAGATGAGAGGGATATAAATGAATCAGAACATCAGAGACATGTGAGTTTGGCTCTTTTGATTTTGATTAGTTTAACCCAGCTAAATCTCTAGCCACGTCCTAGCAACCATTCATAGTACCCTAGCAACCGTGTTACATCACAAATAAGCAATATTTCGATAAGCAATTTATTTTCAATATTTGCACAAATAAGCAATTTATTTTCAATATTTGCAGTCATATGCCTCCAACTACATGCACATTTTCTTCAGGAATTGTACCATTATTTAGTTATTATTCCAGTTATTTTGTGAAATGTACAAGCAATTTCTGTCATACACCTATTCATACCTATGTTTTATGTAAAAAAAAAAATTGTCAGTTTGCTTTGTAATTTCTGCACCACTAGCATCGACCGAAACTGAAGCGACGCCTCGACAAAAGCACTCGTAGTCTCTAATAATTTCTATGCTGTACACTAATTAACACCGACATACAAACACACTTCTCTGCCTATCCCACAATGCTCTGCTCTCTCCGATTGATTGCTGATAGAGGTTGGCTCGGATTAATTCAATTAAAAAGCGGGCAGCACTTGAGCGCCCTGAGACAATGGCAAGAAGGTAATAAGTGTTTGAGGTTGCTGTGACGATTGGCACAAACGGGCCCTCTTAAGCCACAGAGGACCCCTGGTACCCCACATAGAGCCTCTTATTTCAATTGCTGTTGAGCTTTGAGTGGAAATTCTGCCTCTTCAGAAAAGAAAGAACTTGGAAGTCTCTGAGGGATCTGGCTAATCACACACTCTCTCTCTCTCTCTCTCTCCCCCTTTATCGCTCATTACACTCTTAGAAGAAAAGGTTCTATATAGAACTTTAGAAGGTTCCATCAGCGCTACGTATTTGGAACCCCTAAAAAGTTCTACAGAAGCCTTTTTAAGGGTTCAATAATAAGAATTCTTTAAAGCTCTTTGTAACCAGGAAAAAGGTTCTATATGGAACCTTTTGGGTACATTCATTATCATTTGTTTTGTCTTTTCCTGATTTAATATTTCATATTATTGACAAACATCACGACCCTAAAATATATTTATGAATGCATGTGAATGATTTCAACAAAATTCAAGATATGGGGGTTAGAAAATGTGTATATTTATATCATTGTATGTAGTTAATCAATATCACACAAAGAGTGCCATTTCAGTTTTTCTCCTCCAAAAATCAGCATGATTAAAATGTGATATTAAACAGTTTAATAAACAATAATTTAATTACAACTACAAAATGCTGCAGAATAATGTAATATATGAATGATTAATAGCCTATAAAGAACGTTTGTGCCAAAAGGTTTCTTAGAACCTTTTTTTAATATAAAAGGTTCTTTGGAGTCGAGTAAAGAACCCTATGCTTCATATATAGAACCCCAATGAACCCTCTCTCTATTTTAATGCTTACAGAACTTGATGTTTTAGGGATTTGATTCCCTTTTCGATTGTTGTTCCTAGAGAGCAATGAGACTGACATTTCTTTATTAATTCTCCTGATGCTCAGATTGTTGCACCATAGTAATCACGTTTCTCCTCAATATGAGCGTATTTATTTCTCACTTCCAATACTTCATCTGACCGATCCACTTGAGCTACGCAAAACACATTCAATTAATGCCTCTATTCCCATACTGTATGTCAGCTTGTGTCTCATTTGTTTCTATTTTGGAGTTTAAAAAAAAAAACTGCACAGCACTACATCATATTGTGTGTGTGTGAGGGAAAGTCTCTCTCCTGCATTCTTGCACGCTTGCTGTGAAAAAAAAAAATATGACTGCGTTCTGCTGCTAATTACACAATCACTGTGAGTTTGCTCATGGAGTGCTGATGATTCGTTTATAGACAGAACTATACAGACAGCTGCTGAGATAATATCTTACATCAACACTGCATACTGATCCAGGACAGCCTGCTCATATAAAACCAGCTCAATAATCACCACTTGAATAATGATGAGAATTACTCTTTAAAACATTATTGTTAGTTTAACTTAAAAAAGTTAAGTAACCTGGTTGCCTTATAAATTTAAGTTAATTGAAATATGAGAAATGTGTTAAGAGTTAATACAATGAAGGAGATTTAATCAACAGAAACTCAAAATATTATGTTATCTGAACCACATAAATGATCTAAGTTGACTTGACAAAATAAAATGTGGCAACAAACCATGATTTTTTTTTTTTTACAGTGACTTTGGTATGATCACTGACATTGAAATTCTCTCATACTTAACTTCGACTCAAATTATTATAAGATAAATATACACTGTGAAAAAGTACATGATCAATAAGCTATGAAAACATGTTTTTGCTTTAACTCATCACATTGCTTCATCTTATCAAAATAAGATGATTTCATCACAACATTTTTTCTTTTGTCAAATCAACTTAGATAATTTATATAGTTCAGATAACATAATATTTTGAGTTTCTGGTGATTAAATTAATCTCCTTCAATGTATTAACTCATTTTTTTCCCATTTCTTTTTTAAGTTAAACCAACAATATTTTCTTACAGTGTAAGTGCAAGATTTAACTAAGTCAGTTTAATGTATTTTTTTTTTTAAAGTTGAAATGACTTTAAAATCCAAGTTGATTGTACTTAAACATTTAAGGCATTATTTTCAAATCCAGATAAAAACCAATGAAGCTCAAGTCCTTGCATTTTGTATAATATTGATATTAGAATATATTGCACAAAAAAAGAGCTCTTTTTTACATTCTCATAACATAAAGTGTATAAAAAGTGAATGAATGAGGCAACTATGAGCATTTATATGTTAGGAAAAACTGAAAAGTGAGTAACATCATTAAATGCAACCACAACACTGCAATGTGACACATTTTCAAGAGGAAAAGACTATTCAGTGGGGGGTTATTTAATCAGATAGGCTTTGATTAGGTTGTCTTTGATATTCTTGGTCAATATATGTGTTTTTCCCCACCCACATGGCCTTGGTTACATCACCAGGAAAAATAAATTAATTTCAGACTTTTCATTAAAAAAAAAAAAAAAAAAATGTGTGTACTGCACTATAAGCCCATAGATTGTGATTTTTGAAAATTAGTGAAAATTAAGGTCATTTTTGCAGATCCGCTTGTCGTCTGATGGGTTTAGGAACGGTGTGAAAACCTAATTAACAGGCAGTAGCAAGAGTGTGTGTGTGAGAGTGCTTGTGAAAGCAGCAAGGGTCACATTCCACGACTGGAGCTCAAGGTCTTGTGTTTCTTGCAAAGCAGTGATAGGTTTTTTACTCAATGTCTCGCACTCAAACACTGCGTGAGTGACACTGTTGTGCAATTATGCAGAGTGTGTTTACAGGCTCGGAGCCAGATTTATAACTCAATCAAATGCTGAAGAGTTTCAAACCACATGCAGAAAAAGGAATACAAAATATAATTCAAAAATGTTTTAAATGATTTACACTGATCAAAAGATATGCAAAAACACTATAAAAACAGAACCAGGCCACCAGGTTTGGAAACAGTGAGTCGGAAGGACGGGTAGTTGTTAAAAGTAAAAGGTTAAAAGATAAAGGGTTTACCTGAAAGCGTCGCATGTCCCGTGGATTTCCAGCATTCTTCAGGCAGTTCTGATTGCATTTCAGGAAAAACTTCAGAAAAAACCTGCAAAAAGAACAGAAATTATTGGTTAGCGCCACGGTGGACTGAAGGAATCCATTGAATGTTCTGAAAAACTAATAAATGGGCCAGTTGACCAGTTCTCAAGTTTACCAAACCTCTGACAGTGAAATTAGGCAGATCCAATTTAATCTCCTCATGCCACAGGGGAACCTTTGTATGTTCCACAAAGATCCTTTGACTCTAGTTGTTAAGAAAACATCTGTACTGGTGCTTTAAAGATCCCATTGGATAGTTTAAAGAGTGTCATTTTCTTATACAGTGTGTTGATGTATTTCTTGTTGAAACAGGAACTAGTCATGGGAAAGTCCTTGTTGTTTCTATAGTGAAAAGTGTATTTTGTAGTTACTTTTAGAAGTACAGTAGCATATAGATGACCATATAAAGCTCACTTTTGATGATTTTTAAAAATTTTTTTGATGAATAATGGGAGAAGCATGTTGTTAAAGGGATAGTTCACTTAGAAATAAATTTTTGGTATGTTTTATCTTACCTCAAGGGCATCCAAGATGTAGGTGTCTTTGTTTCCGCAGTAGTTTCAATTTGGATATTTTTAGGTCAAAGCGTTCTTTTCTGTCAGTCATATAATGGAGGTCTATGGTCACCACCTCAAAGTCCAAATTAAACATGATTTAATGACTCGTAAATGTAAGTACACATTGATGACCTAAGACACGAATCGAGCGGTTTGTGTGAGAAAACGAACAGTATTTATATCGTTTTTACCTCGCCACGTACAAGCGATCTGAGGGCGCGGGCGCTTTGTGGCAACAAGAGGTAAAAACGATATAAATACTGTTCGTTTTCTCACACAAACCGCTCGCTTCGTGTCTTAGGCCATCAATGTGTACTTACATTTACGAGTCATTAAATCATGTCTAATCTGGACTTCTTTGTGCATGCTCTTTGAGGTGGTGACCATAGACCTCCATTATATGACTGACAGACACGAACGGTTTGACCTAAAAATATCAAAATTGAAACTACTGCGGAAACAAAGACACCTACATCTTGGATGCCCTTGAGGTAAGATAAAACATGCCAAAAATTTATTTCAAAGTGAACTTTCCCTTTAATTTCGTAATCTTCCCTTTAATATCTCATGACAAGGTCCAAAAGTTTCTTAAAATATAGATAATTGAACCTTTTTTGCGACAGGGTCACATTAGTTTATGTTATAAAATGTGGTGCGACTCCTTAAAAACATGATAGTAATTTATTATATTTGAATAAATACATTCAAAAACAATAATGAATACATTCAAAGTGTAAAGGAAATATGTTATTACTTCTTAATTCATGGTTGCACCACATGACATCAAACACCAAGAACTTCTCGATGTCTAAACAACCTTACAAAAATGTTCTGGTGGTTCTTACAGAGAACTTTGTGTGTGTGTGTGAGTTAACACATCCTAAAAGTTCAGTAGCCCAAACACATGTACAGACACACACACACACACACACACACAGCAACAGGCAGTGTGCAGAAATGTGGAGCGTCCATCTGTCGCGTTTCTGAAGACAGATCGCCGATTCAAACACACACACGCAGACTCCTATCCAAACGGAAAATATATGCCCGTCTCTCTCATAATCATAAGTAGAAAGCGGGCACTATCACAAACCCTTCACTCACAGACTGGATTTAGAGCTATAACAGCACAATACCAGCTGCTCCGACTGGCACAGAAACAGTGTGTGTGTGTCTAACTGGATAATGCCATGGCACACACCCGTCTGTCAGGACCTTTTTGTCCTCGTGTATTTCTCTCTCTTGCCTCTTTGTTTGCAATTCTGTCTGTCTCCTTTGTCAATATGACACTGAATGTTATGTAATGAATCAGCTATTCTTTCTACAACTTGTTCACTCTCTGTTCCAAAAGCTTGGTAACTTAATTATGCGCCTCCTATTCCTCATTTTGAAGGCAGAATTGCATTTATCATTCACAGGGAAGGCAATCCCAGAATGCACTGAGACATACTGTATATACTCATACTTCATGTTGGGATGTTTGGCTTTTTAATAACATGTTGTTTGGAAAGAAAATTTTAATTGTTTCTTTTCTGCAGATTTAAATAACAATAAATATTCCTTGAGTTTTTCTCATGTCTGAAATTGAAATCATTTTGAACCTGGCTTAATCCGAAGCTCATATAAATCTGTGCAAATGAGTGCATATTTCAGACAATACCACATTTGAAAAGTTAAACATAACATTCTTAATCAATCAATATTGATCAAATATTGTTTGTTCCCCTATTCAGGTGTCTAGCTTTTAATTTAGTTAATAATAATCATGTGTGCTGTGATTTTCTATTCGTATTAAATTCAAAAATTTGAATATTATACGATTTAAATCAATGGAAATTGTCATGTGGAATAAACAATGTGTGAATTAATTAAAAGGGAAGTTCGTTTTGAGAAAGATTTTTTTCACAAAGTGTTCATATTTTGCTTTCTAATACAATGGCATTCTTTCATTAAGTGTTACTGTAGATGTTCGTTTGTATATATCCATGTTGAAAAGTGTCAGGTTAATGTCAGGAGTCAGCTTAATACTTCTGACCTAATGTGGCACGACAAGACCAGATATAAAGCGAAGAGCACTGAGGTGTGTGTGGATCATCTCATGAACACACACTCGCAGTCACCCGACGGTTCTGTAATTGAAAGGACCTTGCTGTCGTCTTCAGTTAAGAGCACTCCAATGAAGCCAATTACTATAGAGGGGTTGAGTGTGGAGCCGTACTTACTTACACGAGCTAACAGTGAGACACCTGTGACCTCTCGCTAACACTGCAGATCACAATACAACACCACTGATGAATCCACGAGAAAAGCAGGACACACCAAATAAAACAAATGTCCTTAGAATGGAGTGGATGCGAATGAAGCAGTTTTTATCCAAGGTTTCGTTTCTTTTTGTTAAGTGGTCATATATTTAGTATATATAAAGTCAGAATTGCGATATAAAGACAGAATTGCGATATATAAAGTCAGAATTGCGATATAAAGTCAGAATTGTGTGTTATAAAGTCAGAATTGTGTGTTATAAAGTCAATATTGTGAGATATAAAGACAGAATTGCGATATATAAAGTCAGAATTGCGTGTTGTAAAGTCAAAATTGTGAGATATAAAGTCAGAATTGCGTGTTATAAAGTCAAAATTGTGAGATATAAAGTCAGAATTGCGTGTTATAAAGTCAGAATTGCGTGTTGTAAAGTCAAAATTGTGAGATATAAAGTCAGAATTGAGTGTTATAAAGTCAAAATTGTGAGAAATAAAGTCAGAATTGCAAGATATAGTCAGAATTGTGATATATAAAGTCAGAATTGATTGATATAAAGTCGAAATTGTGAAATATAAAGTCAGAATTTTGAAATATAAAGTAGCAAGTGCGTGTTATACAGTAAGAAATGCATGATATCAAGTCGAATTTGCGTGTTGTAAAGTCGGAATTGTGAGATAAACTATTCTGCTCAGAATTGGCCTGATAACTCACAATTGCAAGTTTATACGAGAGCTTGTTTCCGCCAATGAATATTTTTTTTATAATTGCGACTTTTTATCTCACAATTACGAGATATGAAGTCAGAATTGTGAGAAATAAAGTCGCAATTCTAAGAAATAAAGACAGAATTGAGACTTTTTATCTCACAATTCTGATTTTTTCTCTCGCAGATATCAAAAGATATCAGAATTTCGAGATATAAACTCGCAATTATGTCTTATAAAGTCAGAATTGTGAGATGTAAATTCGCAATTGTGAGAAAAAAATTCAGAATTGTGAGATAAAAAGTCTCAATTCTGTCTTTATTTCTCAGAACTGCGACTTTATTTCTCACATTTCTGACTTCATATCTCGTAATTGTGAGATAAAAAGTCGCAATTATAATTTTTTTAAATTCATTGGCGGAAACAAGCTTCCATAATTATATTATATTATTTTATATTACACTCTTCTCGATCATTTGAGAACTATTTGATCAACTGTAGCTGCCATGATCAATAAATCAATAAATGTAAACACGTTTTAAACTAATTCAAACTTTGCTTTTTAAACATGACAGAGCAACGTTAGTAGTTTTGTGAATAATATGCCAATAATTAGGAAAAATTCACAGACAGGGTGAATATGATGAAAAGAATCACAACGGCATCATTGAAATCCTCAAATTTCAATTTAGAGCCTGCTTAAACTAGATTGAAAGTTAGTTGGCGGTGAAGAAGCCGGTTTTTGCATTTCCTGAAATTCAGGAGGGCTGATATCATGATGAAAGGGGAAGTGGGAGAGGTTTTAAAGTGAGGTAATCTAATTTGGTTAGAAAATGCAAAGCAGCGGCCATAGTTGCAGTGCCATATTTCTGTATGGTGCGAGCCACACCAAGAGTAAATGAGCCCATGTGAACAGCACAGCAGCATAAATTATTCACGGGCTGAGATGGCAATTATGGCTCTGAGCACAACCAACATTAATATTTTATGAGGGCTAACGCATACTTCCAAGTGAATCAGAAAGAGAGAGAGAGGGAGAGAGAGAGATTGAGAAAGGGGGGTCTCTTCCCTATCCACTTTCTTTGTATTTTTTGGGTCTCTCTCTCCTTGCACTGACTTGCTTGGTCTCTATCTCTCTCAGCCTCTCGAACTATTCTCTTCTGCGAGATTTAAATGATAGCATTAGCTATTGCCCAAATCCCCACAAAGAGATTTTGAGTTGTGTTATTACACATTTATAACATGGTAATAAAGCAGTTATAACATGCACATTTAAGTTTCTGAGCATTTACACATTTGATTACATATATAAAGGACATGCTAATTGAAATCAATCATGAAAAATATACTTAAACCTGACAGATCAATAATTTAGTTGAATACTGTAGAATTGGCTCCTGATGTAGTGGTGAGAATTCAATGCTGACAGCTTCAGTCACATGATACCACTGTGGCAACAGAGTCAATACTATCATGCCAAGAGAAACACTAGGCATATTCTTGTGTGTGTGTGTTTGTGTAATAATAAAAAAAGAGTGGTTATGTTTTATTTTAAATGTCAGAACAGCATATACCCATATGATCCCATACTTAATATTTGAGCTAAAACAAGTTATGCCACTTGTTTGTTACTAAATCTCATATTTCACACATCATCAAAGTAATAGAGAAGTGTCTCACTTTTAATGTTAAAGCTTGGTTCACCAAAAAATGAACATTTATATCATTATCTCTAAATAGTTTATCAAGATGTGTTGCACCAAATCTGGCGTCATTTACATCACATATTATTGGTTCTCATTTGTCAATGATGTCAAACCTGGCGTAATACCTTTGGACCGACCATATTTTAATGTACACTCTTAGAAGAAAAGGTTCTATATAGAACCTTAAAAGGTTCTGTCTGCGCTACGTATTTGGAACCCCTAAAAGGTTCTATACACTATTAAAAAAAGGGTTCCTCTGGGTTCTACATAGAACCTTGGGGTTCCATACTTGGCCAATAGAACCTTTTACCCAAAAAAAAAACAATTGTTCTATATAGAACCATTTTGGATTTCCATATATGAAGCGGGGGATGGAACCATTTCTGGTTCTAAATAGAACCATTTCTTCTAAGATATGCTTTTTGGGGTTTCTCCACTGTATGCTTTCGATAAGATAAAGCAGTGTAAACATTTCCTCATGTGTGAAATAAAGAAAGTCAAATGGGTTTGGAACTACATGAGGATGATTTCATTTTGGGATGAACTATTCCTTTAAATGCCAGTTCTCTGACTCAGAAAGGGTGCGACACAATTACCAGATGTGATGTCACTCAAACGATGATGTCATGCCATGATCAAATCACTGTTATGGATTGACTCACTGCTAACTCGTGCTATTATGTTTTTCGATGAAATTTCTCTCTCTCAGTTTCAAATATGCATAAACCGATCCCATAAACTACACAGAAGGAGAAAATCACGCGGGAGCATCATTTTACACAAGCAACTCTTAATATGCAGGACTGGTAATTGCTCACCCCAGTGTGGGAACAGAGAGCTGTCAATCAAACCGAGAGGTCCCTGGAGATATGGAAATCAAGCTGATGATTGGTTCACCTGGATCATATTCATGCTTACATTCTGTGTTGTAGACACAGTTATTCTATAACAAGGCATCTTGTTGGACTGCAAAGTTCAACTGTCTTTTCTTCTGAGCTAATATAAGTGCTTGAACTAGAAACATCAAGTAGATTAAGAATTAATATGTAGATAGTTTGTAATTTAATGCAAAACGTGGATTACAGTACTTCATGAATTGTATAACTTTTATTTAACCAATAAAATATAAAAAGTGTAGTTCAGAAATATACAAATATTAAATAAATACTATGAATCGCATTAATATATATAGTAACAAATGACACGTTAAAGGTGCAGTGTGTGATTTTTAGCGACATCTAGCGGTTTGCACTAAAGGCTCAGCCCACTGCTCACCCTCCCTTTCGAAGAAGCTACGGTGGCTCAAACGGGACAAACATATCAAGTTGACCTCAGACAACAATATAATAAAATTTAAAAAGCCAGATCATGACCCCTTTAACCACCATCATGGTAACATGTTGAAATTTAAAAAAGCAATAAGCATTAATTTAACAACATTAATTGTAACATAAAACCCTAATGTACATAACTGATTAGAAAAAAACTAAGAAAATTATGAAGAAACTGTTTAAAAAAAACCACACATTAAATGTGAAGCATCACACAGGGAACTGTGGGAATGTCAATTTACAGTTTTTCACTGTAAATTATGCAATGACTTGTTCTTTTTCACTTCCAAAAACTGTAAATTTAACAGTATTTTACAGTAAAATTACGTTAAATGTACCATTAAATATATATCACAGTTATTTAGCGTATATAGTAAGGAAAATTTCTGTTAAGCAATTAACAGTTTTTCACTATAGCATTTTTACAGTATTTTACCGTTAAAATCACAATATTTTTTTACAGTACACACAATAGGCTTTTTTCTCTGATTTTGAAAACACTTGGCGATCGACTTATATCGACTTTTCGACCGCGATCGACCGGTTGGTGATTCCTGTAACGTTACTGTTTTACGGCCAATGACAAGAGAAAAGTCACTACTCACTGTGTTTATGGCTAGCTTCTAGCTTTCTGTAGCTTCTCTTTCAAGGTAGTGACGGAACTCGCTCTGTAGCGCTGTGTGTTCGCGTTCGGCTAAGGTAGAAACATGACGTCCACCTTCATATAAGGGGGTGCTCGCGGTTATGTAGATATAAATGTCTCATTCTTAGGTAATAAAAACATTACCATTAATTAACACTACTGAAAACAGTTATGGATGCCATATTGCATTTCTGTTAATAATTTTTATACATTCCACCTGATACAAATATAGCATTGGTACTCACTACCATTCACCTTATTTTGCAACGCAGAAGTAAGCTATTTTCTGTGAATGTGCAAGACCTCCGATTCATTAGCAGCTATAGGTAAATAACGAGAAGAATCAGAATCACAGAAACACCGTTTTGCAATCTCAAGCAGCATAACAATCTGTTCTGTACTGCTAAAAAAATTAAAGCTGATGACACATCTCATTGCCTGACACATTACACTCTTAGAAGAAAAGGTTCTATATAGAACCTTAAAACGTTCTTTCAGCGCTACGTATTTGGAACCCCTAAAAGGTTCTATACACTCTTAAAAAAAGGGTTCCTCTGGGTTCTATATACAGTAGAACCCTGGGGTTCCATACTTGGTCAATAGAACCTTTTACCAAAAAAAAAAAGGTTCTATATAGAACCATTTTGGAGTTCCATATATGAAGCGGGGGATGGAACCATTTCTGGTTCTAAATAGAACCATTTCTTCTAAGAGTGTACATTCACAAATGGAAAGTATAGACACTGGTAGTGCTCCTTGACATCATTATTCCATCGGGCAGCATTTTGCATTGACTGAAAAGAAAATTGACTCTTCAGTCAAAAGCACACACACTCCATACTTTCACCTGGCAAGAAAGATGACCTGACCCCTGGCAACCTCTTTGACAGAGTCCCCCAACAAACCAACCCAATGACAGAAACAGAGAAAAGAGACAGCAAAAATAGTCTGAGAGAGAAAGGAAAAGAGTGAGACAGGTCTCCTTTAGTGTCTATTGTAAAAGGCTGAAGGCAAACAACTCAATAATTCATGAGAGCAAGATTGATTTTGGGGGCTTGCTCGGGGGTTCGTGGGGGCTGGTGTGGTGGTCTAGCTGGGAAATCATTAGCCCAGCACGCACACGCACACACACACTCAGAGAGGCAGGGCTGATTAACGGTTAGCAGGGCTGGGAGGGTCCCGTACCTTGGGGGCTGGCAGATTTACTACTTTTGTTTTCTTGCGCACAAACACTGGCTTTATACCTCCTCTTCTTTGTCTGTTTGTCTTCTCTGGGGAGGTGAATTGAGTGGTGGGTTAGACCAGGGCAAGAGACGAGGGAAAACAGAATGAAGCGAACGGAGAGAGAGAGAGATAGAGTTTGTTCGCCTAATGGTTGTGTTGATTCTTCTTGTCTCATGTTCCAGTCTTTCATTTGGAATCTATTTAGCCTCTTATTTTGAAAGTCTCTGGTTTCCTTTCTTCTGCCTTCCTTTTCCCTTGTGATGCCATTAGCATTTTTGTACATACAGACCTCTTGTCTACTTTTCTGTCGTCAAGTCATGTTAAAATGATTGCGTTTATGAGCTTTCTTTCTGGTGTTGATGCATTTCCTGTTGAAACAGGAAGTCAGACAGGAAAAAAATTCCAGGCAAGGACATTTAAAGCCAAAATGTAGCCAAAAGGCAATGGGCCCTATGTTTTAACGATCAAGCGTGAAGCGCAAGTAACTTTGTGGGCGAGTCTTGGGCGCTGTTGCTATTTTACCGGCGGGATAAATGACTTTCGCGCCCGACGCAACTTTAAAAGGGGTTGGTCTGAAATAGCTTCATTATTCATAGGTGTGGTTTGGGCGTAACGTGAAATAAACCAATCAGAGCATCATCCAACATTCCCTTTAAAAGCTGGTGGTGTTTCATGGCGGATTGTTATTATAATGGCGGATACTAAAAGCGTTCACAGCCAAGGAGACTGACGTTCTTGTCAGGCCAGTGAAAGACAGAGAAGTGACGTTTTATGGGGATGGGAGATTTTTTTTTTCTTGGTTCTTGGTGGACAAACTAACATGTCTGATGTCCTTATATACATATGTGTCTTGCCACTATTGGGCAAACAGGTCTGATCCGTCATTACTAGAATTAGCCTGAAAAATTTGGGTAAATGCAAGCTAGATTTAGGCCTACATTTTTTACATCTTCATGGACACCACAGTGATTTCCCTCATGTGTTAATATTTTCCTTGTTATAATGTATGATTTGCAAAAATAAAAACTGCTGCACCAGTGTTGATGAGAGAATCAAAGTGGATGCGCATTGTGCACCCGCTACATTATGGCCAAGCATGCACGCTTAAAATAGCATTATGAACAACGCGCAACTCGCCACTGACTTTAGACTAGTTTTTTCTGGTCAGTGGCAGACTTGCTTTCTGGAACTGCAAAATAGCACTAGGAAAACCTTTTTGCGCTGAAACATGCCTCCTTTTTGCGCCGACCCGCCCAGGGAGCGCTAGTTCATTTCCTAGTTTACCGACGTGCGTCTGTGGAGGGAAAAACCCGCTTTGCGCGGGTGCAAAATACGAATGATATACGCAATAAAGACGCGCCGGGTGCAAGATAGGGCCCTATGCGTCATCATGGAATTAGTGGGAGGGGTATTCTCATACCAGAAAATAGGACACACCCACAAGTGCAACATGAGTCATCAATATAATTTAATTATAAAATGTTGTTTATTTTGTCAATGTTCAGGAATAAAAATGTTTACCATTTAACCCTTATGCTGCATTAGGGACATTTTTGGTCTTTTGCAGTTTAATTTCTTTGACCATTTTGGCTGTTTTAATGCAAATGGTATGAAATTTGGCAAAATTGTGACTTTTTGGATACATGTAAAAAATGTGATCCCATTTTGCAAAATATGTATAACACACACTGTGTAGATCAAATAGTAACACTCAGCACCATAAAGACCAAAAATGGCCCATTGAAACCCATTAAAACGTTGTTTAAATCTGAGGCTGTCAGTAATACATGAAACATGATTTTTGCACAAACATGCTTTCATTTTGAAGCAAAAGCATTATATTTGCATTATATAGTGTATTCCACCAGATGACGTCACTACATATTTATTCCCTATGGGTGGAAATGCACCTTATTTTAGGCAATAGGCAATGTTTAATAGGTGGCCATTTTTGGTCTCTAACGCGCTAAGTGGGATTTTTTGCAAAGTGGGACTGTGATAATCCAAATCTAAAGTTTTCTCTTTGCATTTAGTTTATTGAAAATAATTGAATTTTTGTGTTTTTTCCTCTTATACAAATCGATGGTTTCGCAAACAAAACTTGTAATTAAAGGGTTAAAATCCTGAAATTGAATACATTTTTGGTAGTTATGATGAGGACTGATGCTGGTTAAAAGATTTAACTTGGTAAAAGTGGAAAATAATAATAATATATAATATTTTAGGCAATGTTTAATATGTGGCCATTTTTGGTCCTCAACGGTGTTAAAAATCTAATGCAGCACAAGGGTTAAAGTAATGCATGTTTCCCGAGTTGTTTTCATCATTTGAAAAAGGTTTTCATTTCATTTTCGTCACTGATACCAATAAACCGCACTTGGGTTTTCTGTGAGTCTCCACATGTCACAAAGGCGAGGGAATTTGTTTCAAATGGAACGTAAAACACTGTACCTTATTCTGGCACATGGAGCCATCATTACAGAATTGAAACAAGTTTCTGCAGTGTACACAGAGACAATCTCGCACAGTCTATAACACAAGACGGCTAACCAACTCTGCGCTTCAGGCATGTGAACGATTTTCTGCACGTGTCAGCAGACAGCTTACACAACGCTGAGAGGCACTTTCCCATCTCAACCAGAAACGGGCTATCAAATGTCTCTCTCCACATATCAAAGGCATAGATGTGTGTGTACAGCTGTACAAATGCTTTCCGGATACACATAACACCCTGAATATGGATGTTTCCACGTCATTCTTCTCGCAAATATCAAAAGAGCTGGAGGTGGCGTCTGATGAGACACATACTCTTTTGTCA
This sequence comes from Pimephales promelas, assembly GCF_988280905.1. NCBI lineage: Eukaryota > Metazoa > Chordata > Actinopteri > Cypriniformes > Leuciscidae > Pimephales > Pimephales promelas. The sequence continues at coordinate 30,198,836 of NC_142787.1, forward strand.
TCGCTGGCTCCACAAATAATTCATAAACAGCAGAGTGAAGTCGAGGCACTGAGAACTCATACTGACAGCCACTACGTCCACTTTCTTCCACCTGTCTTATCCTGTCTTCGGCGGAGACAAATAAAAAGACAACAAGAGCGGTTTCTCGCTCCGCCTGGTCAACTGTCTCCAGATGATGACCTCATTCATGGTCCATCTGATCTGATTTGGCAGGGGTTTGATTTGCCAGAGAAGAGAAGGTAGTCTACTATGTCACGTGTGAGGCATCTGAGAGTCTTTCAGCTGGGAAAAAAAAAAAGGTATGAAATTGCTCAGGTCTTACACTGAGTCCGAAAATAAATAAAATGTCTTCCATGTTGATCTGAAATCCCAAATCAGGAAAACTGCATGGGATTGGTACTAGGGTTGGGTATCGAGAATCGAGTATCGATTGGAACCGGGACTAACTTTTCGTTTTTCCCGGAATCGTTCAAAAGTTAAAATTTCAATTCCTAGTTTCGATATTCACAGTCCGCCGAGCGGAAGAAGAAACCGCTGGACAACACCAACGAAGAAGCGTCTACCGGAAGTGTTGGCATAACCGCGCGAGTCGAACATGAGTAGCTTACGTTGGCGGTCCAAAGTGTGGCTTCACTTTTCTAAAAATTAACGAAATCTCGGCAAAATGCAAAATTTGTGACAAGTATTTGTGACAGAAGGAGTATTTCCTTCAGAAAGACCGTTGGTTAGCAAGGTTAGCTAAACTTTTTTGACCCTGCCTCTTAAAAGAATCGAAATCGAGAATCGTTAGGAACCGGAATCGAAACAAGGAATCGGAATCGGAATCAGAATCGTTCAAATTCAAACGATACCCAACCCTAATTGGTACCATATTTATATATGTACTGTATATACACTGTAAAAAAAATATTGTTGGTTTAACTTTAAAAAGTAAGTAACCAGGTTGCCTTAAAATTTGAAGTTGATTGAACCGGAAATAGTGAGTTAATCCAATGAAGGAGACTGATTTAATCATCAGAAACTCAAAATAATAAGTTATCTGAACTAAATAAATTATTTAAGTTGATTCGACAAAAGAAAAAAAAATGTTTTGATAACAAATCTTGAAAAAATTTTTTTTTACAATGTATATATAGTTTTAACTTGGTATTACATTTATGTTTGAGTCACATGATGAATGATTCATTAAAAGCATTCATTAATATAAATTTCGTTGTGAATCGAACTACACTGGTTGTGCTGTATGTTTGTGACTCACTAAAAAGCATCGGCTAGTTTTGTGAATTAGACCATACGTGTGACGCTGTACGCGGTATGCGTGTACCCCTCAAGGACAACACAATCAAATATGCATATTAAAACTACCAGTGACCACCGAGTCTCATTGAAAGCTCTCACAGAGAGTAAAAGATCATTCTTCAAATGGAGATCGTGATTACGTGAAAATTAATGATATTTTTGCCAAACCCAGAGTCTGACGATTACTTAATTTTCATCACGTTAAGCTGGTCGCTCAATGTTAATCAATTCACATTCCGTTCACGTTCAAAAACTTTATTGATTTCAGAGTAGAGCCAGACCGATATGTCGGCAGGCCGATATTATCGGCCGATATTAGGCATTTTCCAAATTATCGGTATCGGCAGTTATAATGGCCGATAAATGAATATTTTGTATCATATTTTGATAATGAATATTTTAACAAAATTTGTGACTATCATGTCCAGTTTTGCTGCTGTTAAATAAGCCGAGAATGAAGCGGAATTAGCTAGTAATAGTTACGTTATGTTGTTACAGTGTAGTCCTTTTAACTTTTGACAATGTGACTGAAGTATTTCTTTAATAGCGCGTGACAGTTATAGCAATGAGACGTATCATCTCTCCTTGGCCTGTTACATTGAAAATGTATGTTTTACAATTTGTTGCGTTTCTGAAATAATAATTAAGAAAAAATATCGGCCGATATATCGGAATATCGGTTTTTAAAACCAATAAATATTTGTATCGGTATCGGCCTTCAAAATCCTTTATCGGTCGGGCTCTATTTCAGAGTCATCCCACAAATTTCAAATTGTAGCCCAAACCAACCCGATCTCACGGGAATTTGTACGAATTTTACGAGGTGGCTAATTCGTAACAATTCGTACGACCTCACTCGTACGAACTAGTACGATTTTTGCTAAGTCGTACATATTTTACGAATTGGCCAATTCGTATGAATTTGAATGAATTACCTATCCCCTAAACCTACCCATCACGTGGGTTGAGACAAAATCGTATGAATTCGTACAAGTGAGGTCGTATGAATTAGCCACTTTTTAATCACTCGTACGAATTCGTATGAATTAGACGTGAGATAGCGTAGCCCAAACATGTTTTTGGCTGATATTGGCTGATGTGATTTTGTTGCTTAACATCCTCAGTGAGGACAGAACCCACTTCACGCTAGAAATTTGTTGTATTGCGCCAAGCTAGTACCCGGGTGTTAAACGAATCCAGCTGAGCAGCACCCATGTAAGCTAAAGTAGGAGAAAACGCACATACTTTACAAGATGAATACATTTCTGAACACACTGCGCATTTTTGTATGTTTATTGTGTATTACGTTTAATTTTGCGTTGGGATCAACTTACTAAGTCAAACTTCTAGTAAATCTTTTCTAATCATGTTAACGAAATCTCCTAACAAGTGCTTTGATTGGCGTTAGCTGCTTACTACTTCCCCTCACAAAATCCCTCCTTTGGCTCCATCTCTTGTGTGTGGACTTTTCAGGTTCACTCTCTCTCCGCTCTGAACATCTGCTCGCTGTTGAACTACGGCTGGATTTGCCCATCTAGCTCCAAGAGCGCTAGTTAATTAGTGGATGGAGATTAGGGAGGATAATAGACAGGGAAAATCTCCTGATTATCTCGCAGAATCCTGGGAAAGAGTTGCGTTATAGCAGAGATGCCATCACCTTCTTATTTGTGTCTGGTTTAATTACTGAGGATGGGTCACATTAAGAAGTGGCTCTGAGAGACGTGGGATATGATCAGCACAGCTGAGGATTATTTTCCGGTGGCTAAATAAAGAATATTTCATGGTACCGGCAGAAATAAAAAGTTTAAGTGAAACAACAACAACAACAACAGAAAACAGTTGCAATTGTTTTCATTTTAAGTGCGATTGGATTCCAAATGTCCGAAACTTTGTCCACATTCCCAAAAATATAAAGGTCAGTTTCCCACACTCATAGCCCCAGTCTTCAATACGGCCAATGAATAATCATTATTATTATGCAATAAACCAGATCTAGAGTTGTGTGTTTTCAGGAAAGATGCCAGATTCAAGATTCTAATAGACCAAATCCAGCCAAAAAGCCATTAATAGGCAATTGCTATTATGGTTTTTACACTGTAAAAAAATATTGTTGGTTTAACTTAAAAAATGAAGTAACATGGCTGCCTTAAAAATTTAAGTTTATTGAAATGGAAAAATTGAGTTAATCCAATGAAGGTGATTGATTTAATCATCAGAAACTTAAAATATTATGTTATCTGAACTACATAAATTATTTAAGTTGATTTGACAAAAGAAATAATATTGTGATTACAAATCATGAAGATATTTTTTTTTACAGTGTACCAATGCAGTTCCTTAATTGGAAGTGTTGTTGATCCAAAATTACTGATGACAGGTAACTAAAACGAGTGTGAAACTCCAAGAAATTAATAAAAATTCTAACAGAAGCCTTAGTAAATAAAAAGGCTTGTGCAAATATCCATTCTTTGTGTTAATCTAATTTGTTAGCAGAGTTTCAATACGCAAGTCTGATGTTTTTATTCTCTTCTCTTTACCCCCTCATGCGCAGTTCATTATAAATGGCCGTGAGGGAAGCGTCTTTTATTATTTACAGTATTTACTTCAGGGGAAGTCATGGCTTGTGTCATATTTATCTTGCTGAAAAATGAGCTGAGGAATGCACTTCACCCCTTCTGAACACAAGGAAATGTAGCCGGCTGCTAACACAGCTCGTTATGGGTGTAATTCAGTGGGTGATGATGTATGTGATGCAATAAATCCATCTGATTGTTTCAAGTAAATACTTGTAAACTTTATTAAAACAGGATACATTTAGATGCATTACTGCTCAAAAGTTTGGGGTCAGTTTCAAATTTATTTTTAATAATTTAATATTTTTATTTTGGGCAAAGGTGCATCAAATTGACACTAAAGACATTCAATCACTCTAAACAATGCTGGATTGTTTTAACCCAGAATTGGGTAAAATATGGACAAACCAAAATGTTGGGTTAAAAATGTAATTTAAAATTTTCACTTTCAACTGTAAATTTTTTTAATTACATTTTTAACCCAGATTTGGGTTTGTCCATATTTGACCTAAATTTGGGTTGAAATAACCCAGCATTTTTTAGAGTTTTGTAAGATTTATTAAAGATTTCTATTTAAAATAAATGCTGTTCTTTTGAAATCTCTATCAGTTTAAAATAAATAAATAAATAAATAAATAATATATATATATAAAAGTCGATGGGTTGCTTTAACCCAACTTTGGGTCAAATATGGACAAACCCAGCCATTGGGTTAAATTTTTACATTTCATTTTTAACTCAGCGTTTGAGTTTGTCGATATTTGACCCAAAGTCGGGTTAAAACAACCCAGCATTTTTAGAGTGTATATAAACCTCTTTTTAATAATGATAATAATCAGAAATGTATCTTGAGCATCAAATCAGCATATTAGAACGATTTGAATATTCATGATGATATATGAATAATGATGCTGAAAATTCAGCTTTGCCATCACAGGAATAAATTACATTTTAAAATATATTTAAATAGAAAATAGTAAACTAAAATAGCAACAATATTTCACTATCATACTGTTTTTACTTAAATCAGTTATTTGTTGTTTTAAGGATGCAGTACATATGCAGGAAAACACACTATAGTTCAGGAAGAAGGAGTTGTCCCCATCTGGGATGGGGAGAATGACGGCCGGGGGAGCGTGGGATTTTACAAGAGCCAGTGATCCACGTTATGACTGAGTGTGTGTGTGTGTGTGTAACCCAAGTCGGGCACCAGAGCAGGCAGGTCTAGCGTTACACAGCCTCCAGGCAGCTACATATGCACCAGGTCTTGTCCGACAATACACAGAGTCTCCAGCCAAACTCTCACACACACTGACATCATCCATCGGTGGGTTCTGCTGTGTGTTACTCACACTACTGGGGCCGTCAGTCGGACCACAACACCAAAGGTTTGATTGTGACATAGTAAAATAAGACTTTTACTTCACTTCTGCAGTATATAGTGAGCACAGTATGCACTTTGTTTTCTAAATAATAGTGTTTCAATAATGCAATGCGTGCAACTAGACCTTCTATTTCCAGTGTGAAAAGTGAACAAAACGTATTTTTATCTCCATTTTGCCTACGATTTGAGCAAGAGCAAAGCGATCACGTGTTATGCGCATTGCGAGAGGTCAGTTTTGACCTCTGATGTCAGGGGTCATGACCCCACAGAAGGCCTGGAATAATAATCAGTGTGACGGCAAACAGATGTCATTCATTTGCGTACTAGTAAAATGTTTAAACTTCACTTTTTCTCTGAACAACACTGACGCCGTCATACATCAATGACAACTCAAACCGGACTACGAAGGCTGAGTTTTGTTGTGAAACTCCCTTCTTTCCTTCTTTCTTGTCATGCCTGCAGGCTCTTTAAGGTGATAGATGGCGCTCTGTGTCTCGTGCCAACAGCACAGCCATGGCAGACCTCTGGGGAGCCTGAACTGCCATCAATAATACACAGACTAGTACAGACTCTCAGTCTAGACTTACAGAGTTCGGCGTGGACACTGCTAAGGTGTAGTCTGATTATAGCATTATTATTAATAACTGGCAAAATACCAGATATGAATCTGGGTCAAATCTGTAGATGGCAAGGGTGGTGATCCCCGTGCGAGGGATGTAATTAGCTGCATATATTCATGTATGAAGACGCATTTATACTGGGTATAGGAGACATATTAATCATTTATCAGTACAACTCAAAATCACTGGTTTCTGTCAGGACAAGATGATGATTGACAATTAGCATATAGTTTGGATTGGCGGGGCAAGAACTAACCAACAGAAATCATTAATGTTCGATAATTGAATGTACAACGCAATTTAGGAGAATCAGTCTGATTCGAAGAGGAATATTAGATGAGGAGCTGGGGATGGAGGACGGTATTGCCTCACTCTACAGTAAACAATGCTGGGTTGTTTTAACCCAAATTTGGGTAGAATACAGTATGGACAAACCCAAATGTTGGGTTAAAAATTTTCACTTTCAGCTGTACATTTTTTAATTGCATTTTTAACCCAACATTTGGGTTTGTCCATATTTGACCCAAATTTGGGTTGAAACAACCCAGCATTTTTTAGAGTGCTCCTGAGCAACGCGATAACGCTGAATGGGCTTTATATATGACGTCGTATTCCTAAACGTAGATGTGGATCAGCTAATGCTAGGACCTGCCAGAACTAATTTCTATTTGAATACATTTTAAAACATTCCTGCGATGGCAAATTTAGATTTCCAGCAGCCTTTACGAGCCATAGCCATTCTAATATGCTGATATATCGCTCATAATAAGAAACATCTCTTATGATTATCAATGATGAAAACAGCTGTGTTCCAAAATCCCAGACAACCCTTTTGCGGTCAGATGTAAAAGATTAAAAACTTCTGTAATGGTGCACTTTAAAAAAAAATACAAGGTTGTTTTAAACCCAATTTTGGGTCAACTATGGACAAACCCAGCAGTTGGGCTAAATTTCTAAATTGCATTTTTTTAAGCCAACAATTGGGTTTGTCCATATTTGACCCAAAATGGGGTTAAATCAACCCAGCATTTTTTAGAGTGTGTGTCCTAAATGTATATGTCTTGTTTCATGTCTTTAACTTTAATTGATAGAAATGACAGGGATCATGAAATGAACCGATCAAGTTTGGATCTGAGTCAAACTCGGGTCATCCAACGCATTCTCACATTCTAAAAATGCTGGGTTTTAACCCAATTTTGGGTCAAATATGGACAAACCCAAATGTTGGGTTAAAATTGTGATTAAAAATTTTTACCCAATGGCTGGGTTTCTCCATATTTGACCCAAAGTTGGGTTAAAACCACCCTAGGGCGTTATATGGGCACATGGCACCCTTTACCATCAATATAACACGCACAGAGTTTTGTTCGGTTATGGGTAGGTTTAGTTCTGTGGTAGGGTTAGGGTTACACCACTAGGAGGCGCCTTCTGGCCCATACACTGTAAAAAATGCTGGGTTGGTTCAACCCAATTTTGGGTCAAATATGGACAAACCCAAACATTGGATTAAAAATGCAATTTAGAAATGTAACCCAACAGCTGGGTTTGTCCATATTTGACCCAAAATTGGGTTGAACCAACCCAGCATTTTTTGAGTATATATATTATCTGCGTCTATTGACGCTAAAGGGTGCCATGTGCGTTGGATGTAGACGAAATGTCAAAAGCGTCAGTATATGACGCCTTGGGATGAGAACGGGCTGGGTAATCATATATAAGCATATCATTTGCCCAACCAAAGCGTCGTTTACACCTGGTATTAAGATGTGATAAGATGGATTAAACCACCTGTGTAAACTGGAAAGTGTCTCCTTTGTGATCCAATCAACCAAAACGCATCTTAATACCAGGTGTAAACAGGGCTCCAACCTATCAGGAACATCATTTATATGAAGTGCAGTTGAGGTTCACACTGTTATTATACATAAAATAAAGTATTGAACTTGGAAAGTGGTCTTTATATGACAAGTTATCATTTTTGCAGATTCAATTTTAAAAACCGCAAGGAGTGAATCTACGGTATGTGTCCATGTTCATGTTCCAAAGGACAGATTTAATGAGTGTATCCCACCGTTGGAGGCATGACAGCATCATCTCACAGAAGGAGTCTCAGACGGGTGACAGGAAGAGCGGCCTCAGCACCTAGCCATTGGTTCATTTCTATTTCAGGTTCAATCTTTTATTTAGTCACAACATCCCAGTGTCATGAAATATTCATGGCAGCATGTTTCTCGTCTAATACCGCTCGTGTCCTGTAACGCCCTGCCATCTTTAAATATTTCTCAGAACAAATGCACTCTACCCTGTTCACCTCGCTCCGCCTCTGCTGCTCACCTCCGCTGGACCGGCACACGAACGGTTAACCGCTGGATTAATGGGGTGGATGGACCTTGACACTGCAGTGAGGATTTTATTAAAAATGTATCAAAATCTTTACAGAATAGTACATTAATCCAACACTGCTTATTTCTGCAGAGTTGGGGTAGTTCTTGAAAACTACAAATATATAAATGTATATACAGTATATATACGTATATACGTGATACGTATTGAATATGTGATGCAGAATGTTGTTTGTTTATTTATTTATGTATGGCTTGTTAAATTATAATGAGTATGATGATACATAATAATAATAATAATACACTCTAAAAAATGCTGGGTTGTTTTATCCCAACTTTGGGTCAAATACGGACAAACTCAAACATTGGGTTAAAAATGTAATTTAAAAATGTAATTTTTTTTAGAGTGTAGCATTATTGCATTTTATATTATACTCAAAATAAATAATAATCAGACTGTTGACTCTTTTAAAAAAGGCCTTAAAACCCATCTTTTTAGAAAAGCCTTTTATGGCTAACAGTACTTTTATTTTATTTATTTTATCTTTTTTTTTTGATGTTCCTGTTTTTATGTGTAGCACTTTGAGGTCATTAAATTGATGTAAAGTGCGTTACAAATAGAATATATTATTATTATTATTATTATTATTATAATCATAGCTTATTTACAGCTAATTTATTTAATTTAATAATGAGATTAAACATTTCACATTTAAAAGGATACAATTTTAGATTAAAGTTATACATTTGTATAATAAAATAACACACTCTAAACAATGCTGGGCTGTTTGAACCCAAATTTGGGTCAAATATGGACAAACGCGAATGTTGGGTTAAAAATGTAATTTCAAATTTTAACCCAACTTTCAGCTGTACATTTTTTAATTGCATTTTTAACCCAACATTTGGGTTTGTCCATATTTGACCCAAATTTGGGTTCAAACAACCCAGCATTTTTTAAAGAGTACATTGTTATAATTATTATTATTGTTGATTAAAAAAACTAATTTGAGTATTAAAGTTAAAACAGCCTTGACAAGAAAACTCAACAAGTCAAGAAAATGTCTATCAGGGGAGGTATTAGAAGCCTTGGTATTTATATGGTTTGAGGTCTCATTTATGTCTGCATCACTAACGATGCAGGACGCGCTATATTCAACATAGTGCATGTGTGAAATAAGGCACCATATACTTCATTTATTTCTGGTTACCTGGCAAAAACTGATGAGACTGAATTTTGTTCTTTAAGGGAGTTAAATAACTCTTTCCGCTTTTTCAGTTCCCACTCGCACTGAACGACCTTGAAAATCTGCAAGCTCGACAGGAGCTTTAAGGATTTTTAAAGGGCCAATTTCATCACAGACGAGTCGACTAATGACAGGATCACAGCTTTTAGAAAAAGACAAGAGGCGTGGGGGTGTGTGTGGGGGAGCCATATCAAAAAACAAACCACTCAGACGCTCTCCTTTGAAACACGATACCGGTGTCCTTTACAAATTGTGGGTCAAATCGAAAAAAAAAACCGAAGAGATAAAAAGGGTTAAAGTGATGTAATGGCAAAGCTGTTCATATGCTACATCAGTGTTCACACAAACACATCCTGCCGCGCCGGCGTCACCCACGCCGGTTTTCGCGCCAGCTGACGCGACGGGGGAGCCTTTCTCGTCGAGACAGGAGAGCGAACGGACGGGTGGCAGAGGACGTGTTGTGGCCCCCGTCGTGTTTGTCAAACAAATTAAACGTGTTGGAGATTCCTCACCTGCCTTGCACACCGCCGCCGCATATGGCCAACCCGTTCAAAATAAGGAAATATGCATACATTAGCATACCTAATAACCAACCCTCTCCATTTAATATGCAAATGCGCTGAAATATTACTGAACGCCGTCTGTTCTAAATGAATAAATTTGAATTGCAATTAGAATAATCCTTTATAATTAATGAAAACTGTCAATTTTGGTTCAGGAGTAATTTGATTAACAGGATGATGGGATGATGGTCGGGGGCCAGTCGGGGGCGGGGGGAGGGGGGTGTCGGCAGACGAGGGGAAACGGCGGTGCGTTGGAACGGGCGGCGGGGAGGACCCCTTCATTATTGATTACGCTGTCTAATGAACCCTGGGAGAGCGGCCTAGGCCACGGATACCGGCTGATTTGATAAGCCAGCCATTGAGGTGATGTTTGAGTTAATCAGGGCAAAGCCGACCCCTACTCAACACCCCCTCCTTCCTTCGCTCCGTCCTCTGCAGGAATTTGGAGGGAGTCATTAAAAAACCATAAAGAAAGCAGAAAAAGCAAACCGTCACCCTCATAGGAGGTAGGTGACCTCATTCTCGACGTCATCACCGGTGGGTACAAAGTACCATACATCATCATGATGTTTTTAATGCATTTGATTATGCATTCATTGTAATAATCTGTGTTCGTCATTTTAGCACACAAGTTTTGATTAACTCAAATTGCACGATACAGTCAGTTCTTAGTACTCTAGGCTGTGCGATTGGTGTTTAGTGAACAAAAAGCGTGAATTTGCCTCCAGACGGCAGATGCCAACCCTTTAGTCATAAAGAAACTACAAAGACCAAATTCCCCAACCCAAATATCCCGAAACACACAAATTTGAAGAAACAAATGTGCTCTTACCTGTTTGTGCAAATTGAAGACCCACGGGACATGAAAGAGAGGAAGAGAAACAAGGAAATGTTGATTAGTTAATTATACAGTTAATTTTAAGCCATGTGCTTTGGAAGCCAATATCTGAATAACATTTGTAAAGATCTCCAAAGGTGTAAAGTAACACAGATGGAGACGGCTTACAGTTACAACACATTAAAGAGGCTGGCAAAACATGAAATGCATTACGAAAGCAAAGCTTGAGGGGGTTTCTTTCTAAATAAATCTCACCGGCATTATAAACACAGGAATAACTCTCTTTTTGGAGAGAAGTGGAGGAGCACAAACCAGGAAGTGTTCAAACTGATACAACATAACTCTTTAATGGAGTAGCTCACTTTTGAAAAAACTTTTGCTGATAATTTACTCACCCCCACGTCATCCAAGATGTCCATGTCTTTCTTTCTTCAGTCGAAAAGAAATTAAGGTTTTAGATTTTCTCCATATAATGGACTTCAATGGGAACCAAACGGTTCAAGGTCCAAATGACAGTTTCAGTGCAAACTGTTCAAAGGGCTTTAAACGATTCCAGACGATGAATAAGGGTCTTATCAAGCGAAACGATCGCTCATTTAATAAATAAATAACAAAGTTTAAGTTTTATAAGCACAAACGCTCGCCTTGCTCTGTACTGTGACGCACGTTCGTGACTCTCCAGTTCGGACTCGTTCGTCAAAACGAACAAATCTTTTTCCGAGTCAATTTGTTCGTTTAGTTCGTTGAATGAACCAAATGACTCGGAAAAAGATTCGTTCATTTGATGAACGAGTTCGAACAGGAGAGTCACGAACGCGCATCACAGAACAGAGCAAAGCGAGCGTTTGTGCTTATAAAACTTAAACTTTGTTATTTATTTATTAAATGAGCGATCGTTTCGCTTGATAAGACCCTTATTCATCGTCTGGAATCGTTTAAAGCCCTTTGAACAGTTTGCACTAAAACACTCATTTGGACCTTGAACCGTTTGGACCCCATTGAAGTCCATTATATGGAGAAAAATGCTGGAATGTTTTCATCAAAAACCTTACTTTCTTTTCGAATGAAGAAAGAAAGACGTGGACATCTTGGATGACGTGGGGGTGAGTAAATTATCAGCAAAAGTTTTTTAAAAGTGAACTACTCCTTTAAGCATTGAAATCTGTGAGGAAATACAACATGCGTAACTCGACTAGAGAAAAGCTTACAAAATGAGAAAATAAATTAATTTAAAAAATGTGGCTTTTAGTAAATTTATGGGAGCTTTGAAATCATCTATATTCACTCTTCATCTTAGAAAAGGAACCAGAGATAATGACATCATCTAGTTCGCAGAGGCGTATTCAAATTGTTGTCCAATACAATGCTCTCTGAAAAGATAATGTCCCCCCCAAATTCCTGGTCTTTAATATTCTATTGGCTACAGTGTTAAGACAAGTACTAATGCAAGCATAAGATGTTTTACCATGTAAATCTCACCATAGAAAACAAGAACCACAATTAGTCCAATTAAAGACAAGAAATAGTGCAAAGCAAGGGCTAAATTTACAGACAGAAGAGTCAAAGTTGTGGACGTTGGATATAGAATAAAGGTCTTCCTCTTTGCCAGATTGTTCTAGAAGCAATTAAGTGTTTTCTGGCAGGTCGCTGGTGCTGCTGGACCTCGTAATGGTGTCATTTACACTCCAGTCACAAGTAGCTGTCGCTCAGCCCTGCCAATAACCAGCCGGAGACGCCACACCAATGTAGCGACTAATTAGCAAATTACGTTGAAAAAAGCAGAGCCCGTAATTAACAGTTATTATGGCATTTCAGGAGTTGTAGCTTTAATTAGTGCAGAATGGGTGCTTGCATTTCAATGCTGCCTCTCTCTCTCTCTCTTTCTCCATCCACACACACACAGAGAAGCGTTCCACACGCTGCCTCGCTGAGTTAAGTCTTTTGCTCTTAAGAAAGCACCGCTCCAACAAAACCATGATCAAAAAAAAGCTTGGGTCGTGATTTGCCACCGCTGATTAATTTGGCTTATGCAAAGCTGCTGTGCATTTAATAATGCTTTATGCAAGTTGCAAGAAACAGGTATAATATGGGTCTATTCAGCCCGTTCTCATCCTTTAGCGTCACATAGAACGCTATATGACAAAACATGGCACCCTTTATCGAACCCAAGGCGTCATAAATCCTTTAGCGTAATATGAGACTACCCTACCCTACTCTACCCCACACCTAAACCTACCCCTCACAGCGCGTGTTATATTAACGATAACGGGTGCCATGTGCATAGTATAGCGCCGTTTTGTCATATAGCGTTCTATATGACGCTAAAGGATGAGAATGTGTTGGTCTGTGTACTGCAATCCATCACCAGCAAAATTGCCTCTTCTTTTATTCCACTTCTTGTTTTCCAACATGCTGCATCATTCCTTCCTTCAAAGTTGATGCTGTTTTTTTTTATGTAAATGCTCGCTATGTGTCTGTGTGCGCTCCACTTCCATAATGGGCACCTTTTTACCACGGCCTCCTCTTGCATCAAAGTCAAAAGCTGCCGTTTTAATTAAGTGACACTAATGAGCTTGTTGAAAGAAGGCTACTCTAGCGCTCTAGCGTGGCAGTTAATGTGTTTATACGGGGTGTCGTCCCTGATGGGTCTCCTCCTGTCCCCTTCTCCTGCAGCCGGAGGCATGAGGACACAAAATGAACCCAGGAATTAAAGGGATAGTTCAACCAAAAATTTAATTTTGTGTTTAATTTTAATTACTCGCCCTCATGTCGTTCCATGTCTTTTGTTCATCTTTGGAACACAAATTAAGATCTTTTCGATGAGAGCTTTCTGTCCTTCCATTGACAGCCTACACTTGACGCTTCAAAAAGTTCATTAAGATCACAAACTAATCCATATGAATCGAGCGGTTTAGTCCTATGTTTCCGAAGAGACTCGACCCCTTTATATGACGAACACATTTCATTTAGGCTTTTTTCACCTTTAAATATTGATGAAGTGCAACCAAACCTGTATGACCTGCGACAACGAACCTCATTGGCTCTTGCTAAAGCTCAAACGTGCTGCGGAACACGAGAATGAACCTCATTGGCTCTTGCTGTGAATAAAAGCCTAAATACAATCTGTTCATCATATAAAGCAGTCGTGTCTCTTCAGAAAGTTTGGACCAAACCGCTCAATTCATACACTCTAAAAAAAACGCTGGACTCTTAGAAGAAAAGGCTCTATATAGAACCTTAAAAGGTTCTATCAGCGCTACGTATTTGGAACCCCTAAAAGAGTCTATAGACTCTTTAAAAAAGGGTTCCTCTGGGTTCTATACGCTGGGTTGTTTTAACCCAACTTTGGGTCAAATATGGACTAACCCAGCCGTTGGGTTAAATTTTTACATTACATTTTTAACCCAACATTTCGGGTTTGTCCATATTTGACCCAAAATTGGGTTAAAACAACCCAGCATTTTTTAGAGTGTAGAACCCTGGGGTTCCATACTTGGCCAATAGAACCTTTTACCAAAAAAAATGGTTCTATATAGAACCATTTTGGAGTTCCATATATGAAGCGGGGGATGGAACCACTTCTTTTAAGAGTGTAGGTTATTTTAACCCAATTTTGGGTCAAATATGGACAAACCCAATTGTTGGATTTGGGTTTGTCCATATTTGACCCAAAATCGGGTTAAAACAACCCAGCATATATTTTTAGAGTGTATGGATTAGTTTGACGATCTCTTTATGAATTTTTTGAAGCGTCAAAGTGGTAGTTGAACGAAAGATGAACGAAAGTTTTATAGGTTTGGAACAACATGAGGGTGAGCAATTGATGACAAAATGATCCTTTTGGGAAGAACTATCCCTTTAAGATGCATCAAGTTTCTGAGAACATTTTATATTTATTCGCCCACACTTTTCACTAGTGAAGAACCAGATTTGAACATTTCTGTCGTTGACGTCTATTATAACATGAAAATATGTACGATTATGTAAGTGAAATGGATAGCAGAGTGAAATTTTTAACAGTGCCACAGTCACTGAGCTATTTATTATTGACAGATCAGCTTGGGTATCACAAACACATGTGAGCATGCATATGCTACCAAAGTAACATGACAGGGCATGATTGACAGATGGCATTCTGAACGCTGTAGGATGGATGGACAGGTGATGCTTATCTATGCGGGGAAATGTCAAAGTCCACCAGACCCCATCGGTCACTTATACACCACCATTACCGTTTGTAGACCACACCCACTGTTAAATGCCAAATGCCTACTCGGTATTCTCTACCAAGGGTATTACAAGAGTGTCTCTTTCACAAGTAGACTCGAAAACCTGCCAAACTAGCATTTGAGCCGCATAACACCAACAAAGCCACACTGGATGTAGTTCAACACTTTCTTATTCTCATTTTACCCCAGAGATTTCAGGTCACCTCCAACTCTGAAGTCACTTTGAATACGGCTCATATGACGACCGCTCATCTTTGAGTCCCCCCTCTATCTCTTTTCTCTCTCCTTTGCGATTGTTATGGAAATGTCGAGCGTCGTCTTGGAGATTACTTATCTTTCAAACGGCCTAATCCTGCCCAGGATGCTAAATTCCTCCCTCAAAACGCATCTTTGTTTCTGTTCCATTCTCGGCTTTTGTTCATTAACTTCTTGAATATTCATAACATCGATGCAGAGCTCGTTCTCTTTCCCCTTTTGTTTTTGCATTTTGTTAAATATTCAGAAAGCGGATGCAATTAACATGTTGTTAATGAATAATTAATCAGAACTAAAGCAGCCCCCAAATTTATGCACTTTAATTATTGAAACCGTAAATATGAAAACACAGTCCTGCTGCCTTTTATCAACCCCTTATTTAGTGTGTGTTCTTACATTCAAATGAGTCCGCATGTGTGTGTGAGATCATTATGATACGCAGTACGACTTGTGTGTTCATGCTTGTGCATGTTTCATTGCATCCATGAGCCTAAACAAACCGACAACTCCATGTCCAACATTGTCCATGAGGGGGACTATACAAAAAACACAATGTATTGAATGTGTGCCAATAGTTCACATTCATATTTGAAACCCATCAGATGTTTTTCCTATGAATCAAAAGAGATGAACTTTTGGAGAAAACGTAACTTATCCATTTAATTAAAGTGAATGGGGACTGTGGATTTCAAGTTGCAAAATGACAAAAGCACAATAAAAGTGTCATAAAAGCACCATCAAAAAAAGACTTTTACTGTATTCCAAGTGTTCTGAAGCCATTCCTGAGTGTGTTTTTTTTTTGACGTGTGACAAATGATATAATTTAGATGATATGATATAATGATATAAATGATAAATATTAGATCTACACATTTTCATTGATTAATGACTGAAAATTCAGTCTTCAATGCTACCGCATGGCTTCAGAAGACTTGAAATATTGTGCACAAGTCATACAGACTACTTTTTTTCTACTTTTTGCAACTTGACAGCCCCAGCCCCCTTTACTTTCATTATACGGTATGGAAAAGAGCAGTCAGGCCATTCTTCAAAATATCTCCTTTTGTGTTCCACGTACACAAAAGTAAAACCACGACTATAACCGTTGACATTTCCCATTGTAGTCAATCATTTTATCCTTTAAAACTCACCTTTGATCACCAAAATGACATATTAAACTTTTTTTTTCCTTAAAAAAAATTATATTATGCTTTAAAATAGCCTGAATGTAACTCGACACCCTTGCCTCATTTAGCATATGCAGTTCTATGAATATGAAAATGAGCCCCGCCTCCACTCACCGTCACATGTCGGTAGTTTGTGACGCCGGAAACACCAAATCACGTTTTTGAGACTGTCTTTGATTCACTGCAGTTTTTAGGAAAAAAATAATCAGCAATGGTGTTGACTTATGAATTTGCACACTATAATTTTTGTATAAATTATAATGTTTTGTTAACTTGCAATAAAAAAAAAGAAGAATTTGCACACAGTATGTCTTAAAGCATATTGTGCAATAAGCGTAAAACACCTGTGAAAAATCAAAACCAAAATTCCTTTAACATTGGGCCCTATTTTACATTACATATAATTATTTTAGATGTTAATTTTTTGGTGAACTATCCCTTTAAACGTGCTCAGGCCAGATCCAAGAATACACACTACACCCCCTGCCGCAGCACTGAATTACGGGCTTATTGCTTGCTCATTACGCCATGTGTGTGCTTCTGTGTGTGTGTTTGGCGGCTCATTAGGGCAGATCTA
Organism: Pimephales promelas; assembly: GCF_988280905.1. Classification (NCBI taxonomy): domain Eukaryota; kingdom Metazoa; phylum Chordata; class Actinopteri; order Cypriniformes; family Leuciscidae; genus Pimephales; species Pimephales promelas. The sequence continues at coordinate 30,215,950 of NC_142787.1, forward strand.
ATTATTACTGTTGCATGCAAAAGCTTGCTGGTCATGTTGTTTGCAAAGAGGGAAATGTTGTCCTCCTTCTCAGTGGAAATATCGGAGGATGTCTGAGCAAGAGAGAGAGAGAGAGAGAGAGAGAGAGAGGCCAATCCAACCCTGCTAATTGAGATTTGTTTCTGGGAAGGCACCGATGCTGAGCATAACAAGAGGAACTTGACCATACGCCACATAAAATTCTCAACTATGCACTCCGAAAATAGGCATCGGTGTGCAGTACAGTTATACATGCTTGCTCAGTACTTCAGGTACGCTTGGCGCACATTACGGAATCATATATCGAGAAATGCTGAGGCACGCGGACGAAAATATTCCATACGTCCTAATACGCCGCACTGGCTTGTTATGAAACGCTAGTCATTTATCTTTAGCATCAGCAAAATTAAGCTGCACAGCATATAATGATGATACTGCTGACACTTTGCACCTTATATGTCTTTTGAGAGAGAGAGAGAGAGAGGGGAAAAAAGGAATAAAACTGCTCTCTCGTCCTGTTTTACGCACTTTCTCTCTCTCTTTTTCCCTACCTACTTCCTTCTCTCCTCTTTGCTCAGGTTCCTGCTGAAGGATGATATGTGACAGCAAGCCAAAATTCCTGTTAATAAAAAGGCCTCCTCCTCTCTGCCAACAGTGTGTTTTAGAGCAGCGGGGAAAACGCTCCGTTTCAAGTCGTCTTGAAGCCCGGAGAGGGTTCTGACAGGTATCAGTGACTGCAGAAGTCGGAAGAGAAAGTGTGTGCGTACACACGTGTGTTGAAGACTGCATCTGTCATACAAACACACACACACGTTACACTAGAGAAGGCTGACAGCTCCCTGACTGTGGCGCGGGCTCGCACACACACACGTGCACGGGAGCAGATGCCATGCTCCTGCCATCAAACGCGCCTTGCCATCGCCTCGTTTTTGTTCCCGCTCACAGGATCATAAATAAATGAACTGGTTTGAGAAAGATAAAGGCTTTGAGAAGGCAGACTTGTCAAGGAGTGCACATTCAGGTGTACCTGATTTGGCATCGTATTTGCTCTTAAAATCTTTCCTAACAGGACCAACACTGCGTAGAGCACCAGATATGAAGTTGTCTTGTTGATAGACCCATAACAAGCAGTCAAACGACTTCATACGCACTAAGAGAAAGCTTCTGAATTATTAGTGTTGCCTGCTAAGAAAAACATCACTGTTACTATCGCTCATACTTGGGTGAGGATAAAACAAGCCTATTAAAGGGTTCGTTCACCCAAAAATGAAAATTCTGTCAGTATGTACTCCCCCTCATGTTGTTCCAACCCCGTAAGACCTTCGTTCATCTTCCGAACACAAATTAAAATATTTAAGATATTAATATCGCTCCTGCATACTAGTCCATAGGCTTCTTGAGGGAATGACTCTTGCTGGCCTCGAAAAGTCATTAAAGACATCGTTAAAATAGTCCAAGTGACTACAGGGGCTCAATTTTAACTTTATCAAACGACGAGAATATTTTTTGTGCGCAAAAACAAACAAAAATAACGACTTTATTTCAACTATTCACTTCCTTCTCCATGGGCCTGTAGTCAGTTAACGTAGTGCGTAAAGCTACGTCACACGTAGGCTCACTATTGGCCGACGCTGGTCATGTGTGTGATGCGTGTGACGTACAATAACAGAAGCTTACGCTATTATACTAGTAACCTGACTCGAGGCAGAGGGAGAAATAAACGAATAGTTGAAATAAAGTCGTTATTTTTGTTGTTTTGGCGCACAAAAAGTGTTCTCGTCGTTTGATAAAGTTAAGATTGAGCCCCTGTAGTCACTTGGACTATTTTAACGATGTCTTTAATGACTTTGAGTACAGAAAGTGTCATTCCCTCAAGAAGCCTATGGACTAGTATACAGGAGCGATCTTAATATCTTAAATATCTTAATTTGTGTTCGGAAGATGAACGAAGGTCTTACGGGGTTGGAACAACATGAGGGCGAGTAAATACTGACAGAATTTTCATTTTTGGGTGAACGAACCCTTTAAACTTTGCAGTGTAATTCAATTCACGTGAGTTTCGCCTGGTTGGTGATTACTATCCGATAGACTTACATTGAAGGTCATCTACCTATTTGGATATCAATGAGGGGGTTCTCCTGACCTGGAACTGGAAGGAACCACCTAGCAACGCCCTAGCAACCACCCAGAATCGTGCCAGTGAGTTTACTTGTTCTTTCAAAAACTTAAAGTGTCTTGATGCTTGTGATTTGAGAAAATGCTTCTTGTGATTGACACCTCAAAGTGTTTTGGCCTTCAGGCACTCATTAGCACAACCAATGCTACTTGTAAACTGGTCCATAATCTTTCGTTGGCCAGAGGAGAACTGGCTCCCCCGACTGAGTCTTTTTTCTCCCAAGGTTTTTTCCTCCATTCTGTCATTCTGAGTTTGGGTTCCTCGCCACTGTCACCTTGCTTAGTTGGGGACAATTAATATTCAAAACTATTATTGATTTGACTGCACTGACCAAAAGCATTGTAAGTCTAATGGTGCGTTCACAGCTGACGCGAATAGCGTTTAATAAAATATTAGAGCGTCTAGAGCATGGACCCGAATACGCCTCGTTCACACGTCAAGTTTGTGCGAATTGCACGAATTGAGCGTCTGACGCGTTAAGCACATTACGCGCGAATGATTTAGATAGTGACATTTTTGCATTCATGTGTTTGATGCGAATTCGCGCCTGCCACCCGAGTTGAAAAATCCAACATGACATCATGACTTTTGCGTAAACATACACGCCACTTTCGAGTCCAGTGGCGTGTTCTCAAAGCATTTTGAGCTATCCGCGTGTATCCGCGTGTATGCGTGTATGTCTGCGCCTTTAACGTCCGAGTGATTCTGCGTGTCTGTACACGCCGTCAAATGCAAAACGAAGCAAAATGTACATCTACATCTGGGGAGTGATCTTTTTTTTCCTAGGTTGGTAAGGGAACACTCATAAATGCCATTAACCCCAGTGACGGTTAGGTTTAGGGACGGGGTTGAGGTAAGTCATATATTTATATATACAGTAATAACGTTAAGTCAACGGCGTTCATAAACACGCTGAAAAGCGATTATACGTCTTGATAGCACGCCAAAAATGGAAATACGAATTGGCGTGTCATACACACGCTACTTCATGAGATCACTCTGAAAAATCTGAACTTTGGCATCAATTAATGTTCGATCAACATAAAAAAGATGGCCGCCAAGGGTTTTGATTCTGACGTGCGTAAATTTCGCTTCAAACTTTTGTTGTTACACGCGTCAATTTTGCTCTTGACGCGCGAATGGATTCAAAGTGTTCAAGCGTATAATTAGACACGGTAGGCGCGAATTTGACGCGCTATTCGCGGCCGGTGTGAACGCATAGTAAGTAGATCGTGGACCAATGGTCTATACCGCCACCATTGGTCTCTACGATCAACTCAGCTCACAAAGCTTTGAAGAAACGCAGCCCTGGACGACGACATGACCGTTTCTCTGCAGAACTGCTTTATTGATATTAGATGAAATGAAACCAATTTAATAATTGATGATCTTTACAATGGAGATCTAAACTCTTTTAGAGCTGTCGAAATGAACTCTGTTTGCGTCATTGAATCTTTGTCCTGTTATCACTGTAAAGACGTTTGAAACGATCTGTATTGTACAAAGCGCTATGTAACGTAAAATTACACTCACTCTTAAAGTGTCGTAAACGTCCATCAGAGGGACATTTGTGTGAAAATCTGTCTTTCCTTCAATGTTTCTAGAACACCCTCAGAATTATTTATCTCTCGCTGCAACAAGAACTCTTTTGTTACTGACAGGCTGCTTTTCTTTCTGATAAAACTCTTCACGGCTTGAATGAAAGAGAGGAGATGCTGTCAGGCCTCTGTCTCAAAACTGCTCTCTTCAAGACGGCATCATTCCTTTTAATTAGCATTCCAGCAGTGATCAAAGATGAGCCACCTCTGCTGTGGGAAATATCGATACGCAACGGGAAAACTCTGTCACGCAAACGTCAATCCCTGCCAGGTACAATGCTGGCACCGTTAAGATCCATGCCAAGTTGGCATGCTGGCGATCTGTCGTAGAAGCTCTTACAAGAGTGAGGATGATACTGTGACAACTGTCACATATTCATGGAACGATGACTGCTTAATTATCCAGTCAATATAAACGCATATTCGAGAAAGAGGATGATGATTACAGAACAGATGTATTAACAAAAACGTTGACAAACACCATGCGGCAGTTTGGGCTGAACGAAAACAGATCAAAAAGTGTGTCGCGTTACTCATGCTAATGATGCAAGATTTACAGAAACTGAGAGATGGTGAGCTATCAAACATGTCTTTAGACATTTAAAATCATTCACAACTTTAGTTGTTTGCAATGAACACTTTATTTATTGACTAATCTATTCTTGTTCTTGGCCATCATTATATATATATATATATATATATATATATATATATATATATATATATATATATATATATATATATATACAATGACAAATATTGAAAATATTTCAAGCTAAAATATTTTAAATATTTCAGCTTTTCATCAAAGCTGAATTTTCATCATCATTACTTCAGTCTTCGGTGTCACATGATCCTTCAGAAATCATTCTAATATGCTGATTTGGAACATTTCTTGTTATTATTATTAATAATTTACACATTATTATAATACATAACTATGATAAAAACAGTTAGCCTGCCTAATATTTTGTGAAAATGTTGTGTCTTTTAACGCATATACTTTCTAAAGGTGTAACATAAGTATTATGTTTTATATGTATGCATTAAAAGGGGCATTACATGGTATAATTAATGCATTAAACATTATATATAAAGCCTTCAAATAGTGTTACTGATTTTTTTGTTGCAACATTCTAAATGCCACCTCCAGTCTTTTGATCAATTTAATGGATCTTTCATGAATAAAAATATTTTATATAAAAAAATTGGATGATAATGTAATTGGATATTAGTAGTTTAATAAAATAATGATTTTTTGAGTTAATTATTAAAATTAATTTTGAGTTAATTATTAATCTTGTATTTAGAGTATAGCCACTAAACATTACAGCTTCAACAATTGCTGTACATACAAAAACATAATAGTCCATAACGAACATCTCGGCCCTCGAGGGCGATATCACTCATCTCAGAGAGCGAATGTGCGTGTCTCCACCTTGTTTTCCTCACTCGTTCTGTTTTTGAACAGTGAAGTCTCTGAAGGGAATAGAGAGCTGCCTGATGTTTGTGCAGCACAACAACATCTCTGCACAACACTCGGCACAGGTGATGTTTGCCCATCTCAAATGCATCGCAGAAACTTCACAAAGGCTGGCCGAGGGTCTCTGAAAGATCCAAAATACCACCACATGACTGTCTTTGCATTATAATAAATCGAACTGTACAAAAACAAATCAAGCTTTAGCATTATATTTTTTGTGTGTTTTCAGGAAGTCATATGTAAATGTGTAAAAGAGGATGTTCTGATCTGCGATTACTCGCACTCGTGTCGTCGACTTTCTACTGTGGAACATGAAAGGAAATATTCATGAAAGGATATATATTGAAAGGAGTACAAGTCAATGGGGTCCAATGGTTTTTGTTTTGTTGTTGTTTTTGACATGGGGGGATGAGTAAAGGATAATGGTGAAGCACTCATTATAGGGCTGTCAAACGATTAATCGCGATTAATCGCATCCAAAATAAAAGTTTGTGTTTACATAATATATGTGGGTGCACTGTGTATAATTATTTTGTATATATATATACACATATAAATACCAGCCCGTTCTCATCCTTTAACGTCATATAGAACGCTATATGCAAAAACGGCGCTATACTACGCACATGGCACCCTTTATCGTTAATATAACACGCGAACCCAAGACGTTATAAATCCTTTAGCGTTAATATGACACGCACACCTTACCCCACACCTAAACTTAGCCCTCACAGCGCGTGTTATATTAACGATAACGGGTGCCATGTGCGTAGTATAGCGCCGTTTTGTCATATAGCGTTCTATATGACGCTAAAGGATGAGAATGCGTTGTAAATACACACACAATCGAGTTTATTTGTCGAAATTCTGACATCTTTTCTCAGAATTGTTATATATAAACTCGCAATTGCGAGTTATCAGGCCAATTCTAAGGGGGAAAAAAGACAAACAAAATCTCGCAATTGTGACTTTACATCTCGCAATTGTGAGAAAAAAAAATGTCCGAATTGTGAGATAAAAAGTCGCAATTACCTTTTTTATTTTTCATTCTGTGGCGGAAACAAGCTTTTTTATTTATTGCATATTCATACAAAAAATATTCTGGTGGTCATAAAACTTTTGAAAATGATCAAAAATGTTGGTGGTGACCAGTGTTGGGTGTAACTAATTACTAAGTAATTAGTTACTGTAATTTTATTACTTTTCCCTTAAAAATGTAAAGTGAGGGGTTACTCTTCATTTATCTGTAATTTAATTACAGTTACTTCTGATGTAATTGAGGTAAATACTGTGTATAGATTAATCCGATCTCACAGCGATTCGTATGATTTTATGAGGTGTCTAAATCGTACGACCGCACTCGTACAAATTCGTATGAATTATTGTAAAATATGTATTGAAAAAGTGTGAAATGTCATGAGATCAGACATAAAACAATAGTGGGTTTAACATCAAAATGTATTGTCTGATGCTAAAAAGTATGTTTTTTATAATGTAACCTTCTCCACCTTGGTCTGTTTAAGGACAATTCATGCAATTTTATAGTATTTATTTGAAGGAATTAAAACAGATTCATGTCTATGTCTGAGATTGAAATGGGATTTTGAAAGTAATTAGTAATTAAAAGTAATTAAATACTTTTTATAGAGCGTAATTAGTACAGTAATCTAATTACACTGTTGAAGAGGTAATTAGTAACTAGTAATTAATTACTTTTTTAGAGTAACTTACCCAACACTGGTGGTGACTGGCAACTTTTTTCAAAAACGCTGGTGAGGAAAGAGTTAAACCACTGTACTGTATGCTTTGCATGCTGGGACCAGCATGGGATGCTGGGTGCTTCCTGGTTTACTGGTTCCCAGCATTGGAAACAGAAGTGCTTCTTGACCAGCTACATGACTTTGCTGGTCCACCAGCACTATACCAGCTCTAACCAGAATCAACCAGTATGGAATTCATGCTGGTTTACGCTGGTTCAAATTCAATGATATAAGGCTGCTGTCAGGGACATTTCCTATTTTAGGCTGCCTGTCCCTATAGGAAAAACGGGACCATGAGTTAAACAATCGAGACACTTAGCCTGAAAATTAGCAGGCACAATGAAATCTCTTTGACATGAAAAACCTAATCCATTTCATTGCCCGCTCTCTTTCTTTCTCTTTTACCGATGACGGGAACACCTCTCCGCTCAGGTTGTCCCCGTTTCCATAATCAGCCGAGTTCAATTTATTCTACTTCCCAACGCCAAGCTTCGTTCACAGGGGACCCTGCATGCATATTAAAATCCTCCGCAACTTTCACCAGCAATGAAGTATCAGAGAATAATATTAGAAGCTTTTCCTTTTTTTTTTTTTTAATCTGGCACTTTTCCATCGCACTCACAAACACGCGTGCAGACGCTCCCAAAACAGCATAACTGGTTTCTTGGGACCTAATTAACATCACCTGCGTTAATTACTGCCTCAAACCAATCAACAGCTTTCCCACTAATTGGGTTTTTTTCCTCCATCAAGGCCGGAAGTCGCCATGGAGACATGTCACCTGAGGCGTGATGTACACACACACACACACACACAAAAGGGGACAGCCTCCAATTTAGGCTTGTTTGCGCAGCCTCATCAACACACACCTTATGCTAGACTTGAGGGATCAACATTGAGCTGTTGTTTTTGAAGCGGGCGATATGAAACGTGCCCAGGTTCGAGCAGTCGTGGGGAGCAGCTGCGAGAAACTCTCTCCCCAGAGACGCGTGCCAGTCAAGATCCCGTGTGTGCGCACGAACGGGAGAGAGTGCAAATCCATGCTGTTTTCCTGCGCTTGCATGTGTTGCCTTACACGTGACGCCGTGTTGTTGTGTAAAATCATGCAAATAGCGCAAAGATGGACGGACTGCTGACGGCAATAGAGGTTTGTGATTATGTACGGGTAGAGGCGGTCAAGATTTGATGGGATTGATTTCCTTTCCGCAGATTCTGTCACATAGACACTTTTGGCCTCTCCGTGGCCCCGTAAATGTGTTGTAAAGTTAGAGGGTCCACGGGGCTGGTCAGTCAAGCTCACAGGGGCCTTCGAAAATCGATAAGGGCTTGTCAGAGGGAGACGCTGTCACTTGTAACACTGACTGCAACGGACACACAAACAAGAGGTGTGTGCTAGTGCAAAACTTGCTGTCATGACTGCTAGGGAGTTGCTATACAGCTGGTAGAGGATTGTGGGTTTCCTATCCTGCTCCTGGAGGGCCAACGTCCTGCAGAGTTACGTCCAGGTTCACCTGTCTGGTAGTCAGCTGTGTTTATTATTTTATTATTATTTATTAGGGCTGGGTAATAAATATTGATTTCTCGATATTAATCGATTCTCATTTTTACGAACCGATATCGATTCTTAAATCTCAAGAATTGATTAGTCATCCTGTTTCATTTGAATGAATGGGACATTGTATCGCGGCTGCGCGCATCCAAAAAAATCGCAATAATCTTTGTCCTTTGTTACTATTGATATGAAATAAAGTCTCAATTTTCAAATTACGTCCATTTTCGTTAGAAATTCAAAAACATAAATAGCGTTTTGGCGCTGTGGCGTGAGATCGCTCTGGAGAAGCAGCAGCGCTGATCTCTCTTCCGGCTTAATAATACCAGTCACAGCGCCAAATAAACATGAACGAGCATCTGAAAGTGTGTTAAAGATAGAGTACAACTTATCGAAATCCGGATCATGTCACATTGATTCACTCAATCAGCGTTTCAACCGTTGAAAGTTGTCAGCTTGTGATCAATGTCATGTATCGTCATATTTACCTCAGAAAACCCACATAAACTCGTTAGTCAGCTAGAAAAAATAACTCTAGAGAGGAGCATTTTGCTAAATATGTACACCATATTACATATAATCTTAATGTTCTTCAATATTTAATGCATATAAATCTGGCAAGTTTTTATGACAGCCACCATTTAAATGTTTATATTTCATATAATCTTCTTATTATAAAAATAAATAAAAGTGTAATTTAAGTGTTTGTATAGCTACAAAACAGTTGATTATTACCTTCATATTAGGCTAATGAAGCCTATAGGCTACAACTAGACTCCCATAGTTTACAGCATGAGTAAAGAGATTTGATTTCCTTGAGAAAATTTGCCATCCAAAATAATCAATATTGAATCGAAATCGAATCGAATTGCAAGCTTGTGAATCGAAATCGAATCGAATTGTGAAATTTGTGTCAATACCCAGCCCTATTATTTATTTTATTTTTAACGTTTCCAACGCATTCTCATCCTAGGGCGTCATTTAGTGACGCTTTTGACATTTCGTCTACATCCAACGCACGTGGCACCCTTTAGCCTCAATATAACACGCTTCGGTTATGGGTAGGTTTAGGTCTGGGGTAGGTTTAGGGTTAGACCACTAGGAGGCGCCTTCTGGCCCATATACTGTATATCTGTGTCTCATATTGACGCTAAAGGGTGCCACGTGCGTTGGATGTAGACGAAATGTAAAAAGCGTCAGTATATGACGGCTTGGGATGAGAACTAGCCAGACAACTTCCGACAAATTTAGATTTGCTCTGAAAGTTAGTCTGGCAAAGAGCTCATTCAAGCCCATTACCAATCCGTCGAAATCGCGGCACCAATCAGAAACGTTGGGGCGGGCTTTAGCGCTGATTTTGTAGCCTACATTACAAAGATGGATGCCGCCGTCGTTCGAATCAGCCATCACGTCTGTTTTAAGCGATTTGAACGTTTCCTTTTTGTTAAAAACCGAGCAAAGAACAACACTCGGAGATGTTTCTCCGCATACGTCATCTCCTTCATCGCTCTGATTGGTCTATCCGCGAGGTCCCTGGTTGGTGACGCCCCTCTGGAAATGATTTGTCTATGACGCTTTGCCAGACCATAACTCAGTTACAACTGAGAATGGTCTGGTTTTAACCGAACAGGCTGAATGTTTGATGCACAGTGTGATATTATCCTAAAAGTTCCCAAGGATTTGTAAATCCAGAGAAATTCCCATTTTAAATAATTGTCGCATATCAATGACGTAATACCTGAGCTATCCTCGGTCTCCGCTTGTAGAAACCATATGTATAAATAGATTCCTCATTAGCTATACAAAAGTCACCAATGAGGATCTATGTATATATTCATATGATATAGTATCCCGCACGTCGCTTTTGACTCTATGGCAGTGAAATTAAATACAGTATGTTTTGCACAAAAATATTAAGCAATTGCTTACAAATACTGTGGTTTCGTTCAAAGGTCACATATAATTAACAGGCTTTTATAGCATTACATTTCACATTCCTTGCAGCTAATTCCTTACGATGACATAAAAGTGTGATCAAACGTACAACTAATTTACTACCTCATCCGTGTACATAATTATACGAATTATACCATAGAGCTGGTAAGTCCCGCCCCTTCCGCTAACCCCGCTGGACCTCTAGGTTAAAAAACCGTCAATGCAAGTGAATGAGAGAAAATAATTATTTTCTAATCCCGTTTGTGCAATGAATGTAACATATGTTGTCTGTGAATTTTTTATATAATGTTTCGTGTAAAGAATGCTGCAATTTAGCGGGTAGAATTTTCATACGGTTAGACTTTGTGTGAGAGCACTTTCGGCGTGTTTGATATACATCACCCCCACACTAGCACACGGATCCCGCTAAACATGCCTGTGTCTTTGGTGCACTTCACCGCCTTCTTTTAGGGAGAGGACAAACTAGTTGAGCGTGGTGAAAAAAAACGTGATTTGTGGAGGGAAAATGTGTTATGCGGCGACGTGTAGTCTTTCTCGTTATGTCTATTCCACAACTGCTAGCCAAAGAATCATACAATATACTGTCAAACTCGTTACATGAGAAATTATATAAAAAATTCACAAACATGTCACATTCATGTAGGGCTGGGCGATATGGCCAAAAAAATCATATCTCGATATTTTTTGGTCAAATGGCGATATACGATATATATCTCGGTACTTTCTACGTTTTCTATTTAGATAAAGAAAATCTTTATATTAAAAAAAAAAAATATATATATATATATATATATATATACATATATATATACAGTATATTCACATTCGGCCCAATGATATCCTACAAACAATGTTGATATTGAAGGATATGGAAACAAATATAATATAGGCTATGCAATATATTATGTGCAAAAAGCTTTTGTTTTTATATTGACTAAAAGCTAAACTAAAAATGAAAATAAAAACAAAAACAAAAGCACAAACTAATTATATTAGCCTGCATTTGATTACCCCATTATAATCACTTTCACTTTCATTAAAAATATATACTTGTAGGTTTAAAATTCCACATATGGCACATTTATTTTCTCCAACAACAAATATTTTAGCAATATGTTTATTTTAGTCAGAATTATTGCGTACTACGTAGTACTATTCACGCGCATGCGCGCGCCGGCGCTCGTTCAAGGAAGCATGAATTTTAGCGGAGATTCACTTGCAGAAGCTCGTCCTCTTCTGACATGGACATATTTGTTGTGAAATGGACATATTTGCTTTACTTTCTAACATTTACAGATGGAGAATATGTGAAATGTAAGTTGAGCACTGAGGAAAGCACCACATCTCAAACGCATTAAACAGCGCAAGTATATCTGTCAGTCAGCAACAGTGTCTGTCAGAGCATTTGACAGGGCGGCAAGCTGCCTTAAACTTGTTAACTATATCAAAGTGATTTTGACGCAATTAATATAAGCTTGTGTCATGTTTAGGACAAATTGTACTACGTAGCCTATAGCTACTTTCACTGCAGCAGCTCACACTGCAACCTCCGCTATTTTTCAGATGTGCTCATATCAAACTACTGTATCGATATAAACGGTATTGCCTCATTCCATATCGTTTCAAAAAATATAACGATACATCGTACATATTCGATATATCGCCCAGCCCTACATTCATGGGACAATTCAAACGGGATCAGAAAATAATTATTTTCTCTCATTCACTTGCATTGACGCTTTTTCAACCTAGAGGTCCAATTGAAGTTTTACGGATGGGCGGGACTTACCAGCTCTATACGTCTCTAGATGGTGAAAACGACATCTTCAATCAATCCACTCTCCTTCATCAAGCTTCGCCTTGAAAACTCAACCTCTGACAGCGAAAAATAAACTCTGCTGGACGGTGGCCCTAAAGAGAAAGGGCTAGACATCCCTGGTGTTGGTGGGTGGTTTCTAGAGTGTTTTCCTGACCAAAATCAAAAATGTCCATCTCCAAGTCTCTATATGGTGTTCTGGTATCTAGACACAAGCTGTTTAGGCACCTAGGCAGTCTCAAGGCATGGACACATACATCCAGTGCACATGCACATACTGTACAGCATACTAAATAATTCAATCGCACGATTGGTGTAGGAGGGCATAAAAATACAAAAAGACAAGAACAAAGCAAATATGAGATGAGGCATGAGTCCTCAGGGAGTCAACAGCAAGTGCGTGAGTGTGTGTAAGAATCACTGAACTCTTGCTTTTTAATAGCGTATGATGGCTTCCCTATAGCTATTGTGCAGGCAAGAGCACCAGCATCTCCCTCCTCACAAGCATCAAGTATTCACGTAATGTTCTTGATGAACAAGTATGGAGCAACTGATCAAAAGCCTCGTTTGAGCGCTGGCCCACCGAGGAACATCTTTGGACAGCTTTCAGCTATCAATCCAAAACCTCTTCACACACTCACCTCCGACCCCCATGAGGAATTTCTGCCCACTACGACTCCCTTGACCACATACGTGTGCGCCTCTCATGCAATATTTAGTGCCCAGAATGGAGGCCATAAAAAAGTGGCCAGGCTTCTGCCATTGTAAATTATAAATCGCTATTGATTTTCTTCACTTTTTCTTTTGCGCTAGCAAAGCACCTCGGGCTCATTGTGAGACACTACTGGCAGAGAGCACTTTATTAGATTAGGAGAGCTCTCTCTCTCTCTCTCTCACACACACACACTCAGTTTTAACAGCTCAGGGGATGTCATGGGATAGCCAATTCCCCAAATTCGACAATGATATCACTGCCATAAAAAAGAGGGCAGAGTGAAACCGAGGCTGGCTCATGGTCCCATGAGGGTCCTGGGCACACGTCTTTGGAAGACCCCCAAACCCCCTCTACAGCCACTAGTCCTAGTGCCAAAACCCTATTTTTGTTAAGCTAATTTGGCTAAACAAATGATCTACTATAGAGAACTGAAAACAGTAGTCAGGGGGATTAGTGGCCATCTTGAAGTATGTTTTGAGGGGCCTCGGTCCCCTAGTGGGCAGCTTGTGTTGAATGTGGCAAGGGGTATAGGTCTGCTTTTGCTGTGTATGATGGGTGGACCCAGGGGCCATTGTGGTCAGTTTGTGTTGTATGAGCTGAAACCCAAATATGTCCATACCCATGTCCTTGTGCTGAGGACTCCAAGGCATTAGTGGTCAGCTTTCAATGGGCCCTAATGGTAAGTTTGTGCTATATAAGCTAGGGGCCTTTGAGGTCAGCTTATGCTTTAGAAGCTAAGAGGACTGGGGCCCCTAGTGGTCAAATCCCAGTTAGCTTCCATGTTGGATGGAAGACTTTTGCTGTGTCCGAAATCACCCATTACTCACTATATAGTGGACTATATAGTGAGCTCGCCATTTTGTAGTGCTGTCCGAATGTATAGTGATGATAATTATACCCTACATAGTCCACTCAATGTATCCCAGAATGCATTTTGAAAAGTAGTGTACAACCGATGGTCACTAACCTAAGCCCTACATACCATCATGCATTGCGCGGATCGTAAAAATACGTTATAATCATGTGTGGAGTAGCGCATTATAACAGAAACGGCCAGAAATGACTTTTAGTTTTGAAATTTTGGAGAAATAAGCTCAATATAATGTAATGTATTTATTTTTAAAAATCTATTTAGCCCAGAGATGATGTAATCAACGGCGCCGAGACACGATCGAGTAGTGTCCGAAAGTGGTATTTCTATTATGCTGGTGAGCTCACTATATAGTGCACTACTCCCTACCCCATATATAGGGGCTAGGGAGTAGGGGTTTGAGTGGAGATTTCGGACACAGCATTTAAGTTTCCTTCTTTTGGACTTTTCCACATTTAGATTTTTCCACAGCATTATGTTCTACCAGCACTAGCATCAAGGCCCGTACACACCGGGACGAATGCCAGCGCGCGTTATTCGTCAGCGTCTTTGAACGCGTTATTTTGTGTCCACACCCAAGATGAACCGAGTGAACATGCAAATTCATTCCCTGACATTAGATGGCGCCAATTTCGCTCTGCAATACCCCTCCATAACAGTTCTCTTTTATCAAGATGTTTGTAGTCGCTGTCGTGTTTGTCACATTGTTCTTTATGTTCTAACACCAACGAGACCAGCAGCTCTACATTCATCTTGGCTTGCATCTTCCTCGTCTTAATTCTTCCTGGCTGTGTAGACGGCGACGCTACTTGGCGTAGATCTTGTATGTGTGTTTGGCAAGACCGTTTTGTGTTTGAGCGCCCCCAAGTTGTGTTTTACTGTAACTTCAGAAGCTCCAAACACGTGAGCAAAGGCGGCAATCTCATTGGTCGGATAGTTTTTGACGTGGCGCGTCAAACTAAAAAAAACGAACCCGAGGCATTTTTTTTTAACCCTCAGGTGCTCTTCGGTTATTTCTGACCGAAAAATTGTCTGTTTTGAAATTTTAAAAATCACAGCTTCATCGGAATGTTATGAAACTTGGTGACTTTTATGGCGTTGGGTATGTGAACACACAAAAAAAAATTGAGGTCATGATCCGAGCAGGCTAAGGCCCTGTCCACACTACTGCGTTTTTGTTTAAAAAACGGAGAATTAAAACGAATACGATCTCCGTCCACACCAGCGTTTTGTCCACGTATTAGAATTGATCTCCGTCCACATTAAAACGACTGAAAACGCGGATCACGTGACCATTCACCAACACTGGGCATGCGCGCGCTGGTGTAAACAGTGGTTGGCGAATCAGGGAAGGAGACGTCATGACTGATGACACCCAATCATAGAGCCGAGCGTGAGCCTCTGCGTCATCGTTTGTAAACTCCTCCGTTTTGTCTCGTCCACACTAAAACGCCCTCCGGAGTTTCAAAACGCAAAATGCAGCTGCAGCGTTTCTAAACTTATCCGTTTTAGGTCTTCGTTTTTCCCGTTTTAGTGTGGACGGGAGGTGCAAACGTAGCAAAAGGTCTCCGTTTTTAAACGAAAACGCAATAGTGTGGACGGGGCCTAAGTGGTCTTAAAAAAATAGTCACACTTGTGGTCTAGTTTTTGAGATTGTTTCAACTATATATTCAAATCCTCCACCAACAACAACAAAAAAATATGTTCATAAACAGCTGGGGAATTCACATGCTTCTCCATAGAGAGCTGTACATGCCATCTAGTGGTTACACCATGATTCTACGCTTTTTTTCTATACTGTAACCAGATGGTGCTAATTTTCTTCAAAAATTTTTTTTTTTTTCTGAAGGCCTAGAGTCTATATTAAACTAAAATACTGCATTTATATTTTTTGGAAAAAAATTATATATATATATATATATATATATTTTTTTTCCATGGCAAAAATAAACAATAAATATTGCATAAATATGAATAAATTCAATTAAATTGTCTCAAAATACTAAATTAAAAAGAATAAATATTATAGAACAAAAATAAATTGCATTGGTTTTACTGGAATGGAGAAAGTTTCATTTTTAGGTGTCCGGTCACTTTTGACCGGGAAGATTTTTTTTTATTTTTTTTATTAAACCTTTATTTAACCAGGGAAATAGTCACATTGAGATAAATATCTCATTTACAAGTGAGCCCTGGCCAAAATTGTAGAAAAAGATAACAAGTGTGACTCCGAAACGAAGAGACCTGAGGGTTAAATGACGCTTTTATGTGTCGATGTGCACACTCACATTGGCGCCCTTTGTTTAGTCACGAGGTGTTAAACGTCGGCGAATAACGTGCGCCAAATTCGTCCCGATGTGAACAGGCCTTTCTATCCCAACTCTACCTGCCAGGAAATCCCATGCTGTCATTCTCATCCCTTTCTTTCTCAATTTTTCGCTCTTAAGCCTTCTTAAAAGCAACTCACAGGCTCTCAGCAGAAAAGACCTTGGCTAAGAGCATCTTTCATGTTACCGCGCTGTCTCATTAAAGAATGCTTTGCAGCTTCCAGCCCTCCTAATTCAATTAATGTCTTCAAAGGGGGCTTAACTCTACCACCTAATTCATCTATTCTTTAGCTACTGTGTTAACAATTAAGCTCACACCGCCAGGGGTTAAGACAGAGTTGGAATAACAAGGATGTTTCTCCACAAAGTACTCACATAATATTTGGATGTAGTAGTGTGTTTGTATTGCTCTCGGTTGTCAAGGGTTCTGGTGTGCATGTGCCTGTATGTTTAATCTCCTCTCTTTCCCCTCACTGTTTTCCCAGTCTAAGTGCGAGCAAGCTTGTTTGTGCAACACTTCTCGCAGCCTCTCGACTGCTATCGGCACTATTTGTGTAAACACTCAGGCACTTATCTAATAATTCACTTCAGTCTGCCACCTCAGAGAAACACTGGATTTAGAGGCTTCATCGACATGACCGCCACACTTCTCATCTGCCGTCCGGTGGGAATCTACGGCTCGTGCAGCTTGTATTGCTTTCTCTGCCGTCATAACAAATGAACTTCGTTTGATTCAATTCCCCTCAAAGGAATCAGCACTTTTTTTCATATTTTTTCCAGGGAATCTGTGGAATAGATTTGAACCACATTGGCTTGATATTATTGAGCAAACAGGCAAAGAACAATTACAATTTTGACACATGGAATTTTGTGAATAACAGTACGTGATCACGGAATTGCGGAATTGGCAAATTAACGCGGAATCTAGTGTTTACGTGGAATTTCATGGAATTTTACATGTTTGGTTTGAAATTTCTGTTTTTGTGTGGGAGAAGAACGTTTGTCTGGTGAAAATGCAGATCGAGGGAAGCAAATCTGGGCAGCACAACCCAGCTCCAATGACGAAAACAATGAAAGCATGGCGAAGCGGCTCTCCGTGGCAAAAAGTTAAGAAACCCAATGCTATAACGCGTCAGTGCCGAGCCGTTCGCACAGGACTTTTATGCAGTGTTTCCCACACATTGACTAATCCGCGGCCAAAAAAATCAACTCCGGCAAAATAGTTCACTTTAAAAAAAACTTTTGCTGATAATTTACTCGCCGCCATGTCATCCAAGATGTCCACGTCTTTCTTTCTTCAGTCGAAAAGAAATTAAGGATTTTCATGAAAACTTGCAGGATTTTCTCCATATAATGGACTTCAATGGGAACCAAACGGTTCAAGGTTCAAATGAGAGTTTCAGTGCAGCTTCAAATGGCTTTAAACGACAGCAGACGATGAATGAGGGTCTTATCTAGCGAAACGAGCGGTCATTAAAAAAAAATATAAATAAAAAAGTTAGCTCAAATGCTCGCCTTGCTCTGTTCTGTGATGAGCGTTCGTGACTCTCCTGTTCGATCTCGTTCATCAAAATGAACAAATATTTTTTCGAGTCATGACTGGTGTCGTTTAAAGCCCTTTGAAGCTGCACTGAAACTCTCATTTGGACCTTGAACCGTTTGGTTCCCATTGAAGTCCATTATATGGAGAAAAATCCTGGAATCCTGAATTTTGCTTCGACTGAAAAAAGAAAGACTTGGACATCTTGGATGACATGGGGGAGTAAATTATCAGAAGTTTTTTTTTTTTTTTTAAAGTGAACAACTCCTTTAAATCATTAACTTTAAAAGCACACTCTTTTTACAACTAAAATAATAGTCATGGGTAAAAAAAAAAATGAATTCGTGAATATTTAAACGGAAAAAACGGACCTATAACAGGTGAATCAGGTGAGTTCATACATCTGCAGATTCCATGCAGATCCACTATAACAATACATGTCCATAACCATCAGGTGTCTCATGATGTTCTCAGGTTTGACGAGAGAAACGTTCGGTGGTGAGCTGGCTCTGGATTCCTGCAATTGCGTCAGCAGCGCTCTAGTTCCTCCAGATCCCGCTTCTAGATTTCAGCTCGACGCTTTCTCCCCTAACCTCTCACTGTCTCCTCTCTCAGGGCCCCTTCATTAGGATTTTGCAGCCATTCTAACACCCTTTCTTCTTTGACAAGGCAGGCATATCCTGTTACTGACGCCAAGAAAAAATAGCTCTGGTAATGGCACGTTGGAGGGGCAAGAGCAACCCATAGGACACAATTATTGCTTCCCGTATGTTAACATGTCGAAGAAAGTGTCAAGCCGTTTCAAATCAGTCTCTAACACTCTGCAAACCTACTTTCCCTCTTCAACAAGACTCATTTTTGAGTGCATAACTGGGTTTACATAAACCTGCATTTTGTTCAGTAACGAATAGCATGGCTGTATAATAGAGGGCAGATGTTGAGAAATCAACAGCTTGCGTTCAAATTCCTTTAAATGTGACAAAACGGGTCTGTATTGAGAAATATATGCTGAATAGATGAGTTCATTTCACTCCACTCTGATCTGAGAGAGGTTAATACAGCCTATAGAAATGCTAATAGGCCTCTTAAATGGAGTATAATTTCTCCATTGTTCAGTCCTGGTTGTCTTTATAGTGTGGAGGTCTGGAGGACTGAAAGTGGTCTGTACTCTCAATAAACAGGTGGAAAGTGCTGATGGCACTACTTGAATGAGTAATTTAAAGGCGAAATGAATGAGAATTCAGACCAAACTTCTGAAAGGTTTTAGTATGGAAGTAAAATAATTAAAAATATGATGGCTAAATTCAGCTAATATATTTACACTCTAAAACATGCTGGGTTGTTTTAACTCAATTTTGGATAAAATATGGACAAATCCAGCCATTGGGTTAAAATGTAATTTAAAAACGTAACCCAATGGCTGGGTTTGTCCATATTTTACCCAAGAAATATATATATACATATACACTCTAAAAAATGCTGGGTTGTTTCAACCCAAATTTGGGTCAAATATGGACAAACCCAAATGTTGGGTTAAAAATGCAATTTAAAAATGTACAGTTGAAAGTGAATGTTGAAGTTGGGTTAAAATTTGCAATTACATTTTTAACCCAACATTTCGGTTTGTCCATATTTAACCCAAATTTGGGTACAAACAACCCAGCATTGTTTATATATATACCGCCTTTTCTCACGTAAATGCGTCTCTATAACACACATCGTGTATTGTCGTGTAATTTAAACGCGAAAATGAGTTTTACCGTGAGACGAAGTTTTTCGCGTGCATTTGATACGCAATTCATTTACGTGTAATACACACGCACCTCACAACACTAATTCTATTTCTACCCAAACGTACACTCTAAAAATTGCTGGGTTGTTTTAATCCACCTTTGGGTAAAATATGGACAAACCCAGCCACTGGGTTACATTTTTTTTTATTACATTTTTAACCCAACGTTTGGGTTTGTCCATATTTGACCCAAAGTTGGGTTAAAACAACCCAGCATTTTTAGAGTGTATAATACACACACACCTTAAAGAGAATAAACCTTATTGGGGGGAAATTTGAAAAAACGGAATATTTTTACAAAATAAATATTGAAAAAAAAATGTGGACCGATATTATTTGTTGAGATTATCAGAGTGTAAAGAAAAAATGGATAGATTTTCATTTGGGATGAGGGTAAAGCGATAAAATACTTTAAAAGAATGTTTAAAAGAAACATTTGAAATAAAGAAGGGCAAAAAGTTTCCAGACTTTTAATGTGAGGTTCACATAACAAAAAAAAAAAAAAAGTAAAATCGACTTGTGCGAGAATTTTTAAAAATCCCTTCAAAGAATGAATTAGCAGTGTGTGATCTGTATGCTTGCTGAGTGATATTAGATATCAGTGGTACAGTAACACAACCCATATTGTGCTTCAAACACGAAATGTGAGGAAGAGAGCCAGAGAACAAGGATAATTACAAGAGGATTTGACACTCGAATTCCAACACAACACCATACGCTCATTAGCTCTCCCTCCCACACAATCACTCCCTCCCTCTCCTTCTCCCTTGTCTATCTTTATTTTTCACTCTCTCATGTTGTCTCTGTCAGTCTTCATCGGTCGACTGGCATCAGATGCATTACACACAATCACTAAAACACAAATTAAACACTTAGAATTTGATCTGCCTCATAATGTGCATTAGCGTACACACACACACACATCATCCACTTTACCATAACTAATCATTTAAAAGGCCTCCAGTTTACAATTGAAAAAGAGCTCAGCAATTACAGTCATTCATAAACGTCTAGGAAGGTAAATTATGAATCAAATTTTCCACTATAGAAAAGAAATTTAGTTTCATTTTAAATTTTAATTCGGTAACACTTTACTTGACTGACATGACACCTTCATAACCATGACATGACATATGTATTGAATATGACAACTGTCATTAAGTGTCTTTCGCTCAGTTATGACATTTTGAATGCAAATATTACAAATACGACATATGACAAATATGTAGCCAAAAGGTCACATGAATACAAAATAATAATAATAATAATAATATATGTCTATAAATTACACTTTACTTGAAGGGCTGTGCATAAGACTAACATGACATTTTATGCATGTTTATGACAATTAAGTGTCTTTCGCTCAGTTATGACATTTTGAATGCAAATATGACACTGTTTCAGATGTCTTTGTTATGACAGCTTGACATAAACCAATACATCATAACCTCTCAGTGTCTTTGTCAGTGTCTAACTCGACATTAAATGAAGTTAAACTGTCATGTGTTTGGCTTTGACATTGGCTGCCATGAGGCATTATAACTGTGTCATGAATATTTTACGTGAGCTCAACTGCAGTGGTACTAATTGAATTTGTCATTAAAAAGTTATAATGGCTTCATGACAGCCAATGTCGAAACCAACCACCTGACAGTTTAATGTGATATTAATCAATAAAGCTAGGTACTTTCTGCTATGTCATGTTTATGACAGGTTGTGTTGTCTTAGTAATGTCAAGATGTCATGACAAAGACACTGACAGGTTATGATGTATTGGTTTATGTCAAGATATCATAACAAAGACATCTCAAACTAGGGATGGGCAACGATTAATCGAGATTAATCGCATCCAAAATAAAAGTTTGTGTTAACATGATATATGTGTGTGTGGTGTGTATAATTATTTTATTATATGTATAAATATGTTATATCTTTAAATATGTATATATAAATACGAACACATGCATGCATATATTTAAGAAAAATGTGTTCTTAATATATCAAATATTTATATTTATACATAATATTAATTACGTATAAATATATATAAAGTACATACATGCAAATATTTCTTAAATATATACATGCATGTGTGTGTATTTATATATACAAAACACTTATACACACCACACACACATATATTACGTAAACACAAACTTTTATTTTGGATGCGATTAATCGCGATTAATCATTGCCCATCCCTATCTCAAACAATGTCATATTTGCATTAAAAATGTCAGAACTGAGCGACAGTTGTCATAAACATGCATAAAATGTCATGTTAGTCTTATGCACACCCCTTCAAGTAAAGTGTAATTTCTTAGACATATATTATTATTATTTATTTTTTTTGTATTCATGTGACCTTTTGGCTATATGACGAGTAAGCGCATGTTAAAATTCATTTAGCAGGTTTTTCTACAAAAATGAGTGTAGGTCTATAGGTTTATATATCGATTGCAAAATCACACACAGTCTACATCCAGCGAAACAAAAGCAAACAAGCAGCAAGACGGGCCGCACTAAACAAAAGCAAGAGGCCAAAGCAAAGATCATACTTGGCGGAACTTTGACATGTTTTTCATCTGCAAACTATTTTTTTTTCACGGAGCCAAGAAAACAAACATTTCATAACAGACATTTAACTGTTTGCCATTAGTTAGAGCAGGCGGTGGAAAAAAAAAAAAGAGTATGAGATGAAGAAAGAAAGAGCGGGAGAGAGACAGATGAGAGAGAAACAGAGAAGCCAAGCTTTATTTAAACCAGTCTGCCACAAAACAGAACGATAAATAAACCCATTGTTGTTTTTGCTTTAACCCGAACAAAAGTGCACTGTAGAGACACCACAAAAAAAGGATAAATGTTTTTTTTTTAAGAAGAAGAATAGAAACACCAAGACTATCATTCTTCAGTTTTTACAATGCTAAGATAAACTGGGTTAAAACATTTCTCGACTTTCTGTTCACTTGAATGAAGGAATGAATCTTATATTAGAACTAATGTTTAGCAAAAAGGCACAAAGCAAACAGATTCAGCTTCCTGCAGCTTCAACATCTTGCAAAACATGTTGATACAGGTATATTGACTAATTCCACCTTTGTACCAATAAAATTGAACAACACTTCAGATTTATATGAATATTCTTATGTTTTAGGATACCTTGAGAGTGATTTGGTTGATGATGAAGTGTACAGGATATACACTATAAAAATAACTCTTGCTGCCTTTTTCTTTGGTGTGATTTGATGATGTTTGTCTCTTACTTTGTAACTCCAGCAAGTTCCTGATTATGAGAAACAAATGTTAGCACCACATAATTTGCAGCACTTCATCGGGGCCAAATTCCAGAAATTCAATGGGAATGAGGATAAAGGATACGAGAGAACTGAACGTTTTATGAAGATTTGAAATAATCAAAGTTATTTGCTGCTCTTTAACATGTATTCACTATATATATTTATGAAATATATTTTAAATAAATTTTTGGTATGTTTTATCTTACCTCAAGGGCATCCAAGATGTAGGTGTCTTTGTTTCCGCAGTAGTTTCAATTTTGATATTTTTAGGTCAAACCGTTCTTGTCTGTCAGTCATATAATGGAGGTCTATGGTCACCACCTCAAAGAGCATGCACAGAGAAGTCCAAATTAAATATGATTTAATGACTTGTAAATGTAAATACACATTGATGGCCTAAGACACGAAACGAGCGGTTTGTGTGAGAAAACGAACAGTATTTATATCGTTTTTACCTCTTGTAACCACAGCCACGTCCAAGTGATCTGTGGTAAAAATGATATAAATACTGTTGGTTTTCTCACACAAACCGCTCGTTTCGTGTCTTAGGCCATCAATGTGTACTTACATTTACGAGTCATTAAATCATGTTTAATTTGGACTTCTCTGTGCATGCTCTTTGAGGTGGTGACCATAGACCTCCATTATATGACTGACAGACAAAATATCAAAATTGAAACTACTGCGGAAACAAAGACACCTACATCTTGGATGTCTTTGAGGTAAGATAAAACATACCAACAATTAATTTCAAAGTGAACTATCGCTTAAGATTCCTGTAAGAACATTAAGCCATTTAGTCCCTAAAATGACATTTGCAGAATAAATCTTGTATGTTTCTCATGAAACAG